>NC_091239.1:5891467-5946467 GCF_040958095.1 Procambarus clarkii | reverse complement strand
CTTTTGACAGGTCAAGACGAGGAAGCAAGATTTGTGCACCAGTTACTGGGTGATATGGAAGCTACCTCAAAGAGGATAATTTGGTGTCTACACCCTAGTTATACCTGGTGGACTAACCTGCTGTACTATAAGATAAGGAACCTCTTCAATGTATGTAGTTACTGTAGTTTGATTGGCTGCATATATATTAATTTAATAACCCCCCCTAATGTGTAGAGGATCGATTTGTGAGATTATGAGATTATTGCAGAAATACAGTCCACTTATCATTATACAAATTGCTATCGAAGTATATAAATTAACGTAAATATAAATTCATATAAATTAAATAAATATAAATCTCACAGGTCGGTTCCCACATTATTTGGACCTTCGGAACCGGAATATTCGGTCCTATGAACCCTCATTTGGTCATCTTAGTACCGGATGAACCAGTTAACCAGTGGATTCATTAAATATACTAGTGCAGTGTGATTTAAACAAAGGCCAGCCAGTCAAAGACGGCAGCGTAGCCTCGAGGGAGCTCAGTAGCCTCCCTCAGCCCAGTTCAGCTTCGTCAGCGGTTTCATGCACACCCACAGAAATTTGGTGGCGTGTTATTTCGTGAAATGACAGCGCTAATATTGAAGCCAGCCTAATTAGTGACTGTGTCTTCGCGATATTGTTCACGGATTTCGTGGTGTTACATTTCGCGAGAGATTATCTACGAATTTTGTGGAGTTTATTTCGCGAGGTCACTAATAATATTTAATACTTCTTGATAATATTAGAAGTTTCATAGAGGCTAATTAAGAGGCTATTAACAATAATTGTGTATATTATTTCTCCAAAATAGAGAATTATTTAATATATATTGCACTAGTGATCACAGTATAATATTTACTAATTGCCAACCCACAACAGGGTAGGATACTGACTAGTTGAACTATTATTGTTCATCCTAGTCCCATTATTACTATAGTCAGTTGTACTATATTGAACAACCTAACACCATTAATGAATGGTCCAGACCCTATTTTGGGTGTAATTTTTATCAACTCGAATTGAGTTGTATATATAATAATTTACTTATGATCATTACACCTTTGAGTGATTAATTAGTGTCTCTACCATCCTAGGGTGATATAGAAGAGCTAACCTAAAGGTACTTCCAGTGACACTGGTTTATCACTCAAATCATTAGTGTGTATGATTGTATATATATAATGTGTATTAATTTTAAGTGCTAACCTCTAGTAGAGGTAGGATTATTGCCTAGTGAGTTCAGAATTTACCCTAGGCTACCATTAGTGTTTGTTCAGTATTATGAGCAGCCCAAGTACAAGCCCCACAAGGCTTCACCAACGAGCCAGTATGGATAATGCAGGGAGAATGAAAAGAACCCTTGCAGGTCTTAAAGGCCACTTAACAAGACAGATCAAGAAATGTGAAGATTTGTCACAACAATCAACAGTTGATTATGCTGACCTGGAAAGCTATTATCAAGCAGCTGCAGGTAAATTTGAGCAAATCAAATAGCAACATATGTGGCTGAACTTGCCAACACCAATTTATCAGAAACAGAAATAGACGACATTATGGTTGATCTAGCGAATTATGAAGATCAAACTCAGGCCACGTTACAGCCTTATGTCAAATTAATTGCCCAGAACAAGGCAACAACAACAACAGTTGCATCTAATACGAGTCAAGCAGAAGCTCGACTCCCTCCAATTAATTTACCCACTTTCTCAGGAAAAGATGAGGAAGATTGGGACGAATTTTGGAACAAATTCGTTGACCTTGTAGACTCAAAACAATCTTTACCAAAGAGTAGTAAATTCTCTTATTTGCAAGGCCAATTATCAGGTGAGGCTAAAACAGTAGTATCCCATCTGAGATTAACTAATGACGGCTATGATCTGGCAGTAAAACTCCTCAAGGATAATTATGCTGATCCAGAAGTAAGAACATCACATTTAGTTCATGAGCTGTTGCATTTACCCCCACCGGAGGCTTCAGCTGATTCACTCCAAGTCTTCAAGCTGGAGGTAGAATCATTGATCAATGCCCTCAGCCTGACAGCAGATACAAACGGGGCTGAGTGGGTCTTGAAAATAATTGTCCAGGAGAAAATACCTAGGGACATATTGAGACAAATAAGTGCTCATTACAATAAAAGCATCTTATCCATGAATGAAATATCTGAAGGTTTAAAGTCAGTAGTTCATCAATTACGAACACATGACAAATTAAAACCACCAAGTAAACCCTCAGAAACCAATAATAGTAAACCACAGAGTACCAAAGGTACTCCAAATCAATCTAGACAATATAATTCAACACCAAAGTGGAACAGTAACAGTGTGGGCGTATATGCAGTGGGACCCTCCAAGCCTATAGTTACTGTGTCACCCAAGAACGTGACACCAAAGGGTACTGGAAGCTATGGAACATGTTTGTTCTGCAATGAGAAACATTCAATGTACCACTGCCCTAATTTTCCTGATAGTGACGCCCGTGTTGAGCGACTCAAAGATTTGCAACATTGCACGAGGTGCCTCAGGAAACATAACATCAAGGACTGTGATACCCAATTACACACCTGTAATAGGTGTAACAAAGGTCAACACCATGCAGCATTGTGCAGAGACACCAAAACAACGTCTCCAAACCCCAAGGTGGAAGATAGCATTCCCACCACAGTACAGTACTGCAAGGTGCAACAAACAAAGAGTGTCCAATCGGCAAAGTCTAAAGGTAATACGACTTTGCCTACTGCCCAAATTACCATCCTGAATAAGAGGGCCAAGGTCCATACCCGTGGGTTGTTTGACCAAGGATCCCAAAGAACATACATCACTAAAAGGTTGGCAGATGAATTACAATTAAGGCCTGTAGCCCAGATGTCATTCAACATCTCAGGGTTTGTAACAGATGCAGGACCTCAAGTCTACCAGGTGGTACAACCATCAGTACGCTTAGGCAGGTACGTCTGTCGAGTACAAGCCATTGTGGTGGACAAAATACCAGTAGACCTACAAGTTCAAGGTCTGAGAGCAACAGCCAAATTCCTGAGAAATAGAGGAATAAAATTGGCAGATAATATTAAGTCTGATCACCTCACTGACTTCGGTCTCCTTGTAGGGACAGACTATTGTCATCGATTCATCGGTAGCCCTACTAAATATCAGGGTATAACCATGTTAAACTCTGCAGGAGGTAAATTACTCTCAGGCCCAGTATCAAGCCTGAGGAGACCTATGCCTGCAGATAAACAATACCAGTAGAAACTAAATTTGTCAGCTGATTATATTTCTCCAGTAGCATTATACTAAGGAGATTACAGCTGACTATAGTAACAGAGGTTGATGTTAGTATCATCATTTGAAGCTGAAGATGAGTTCATGAGGCCTCAGTGGCAAATCAGTGAATAGTAGCCTAAAACAGCTACAAGTCACTGCGACCAATGTCACTGAACCCACTGCAGTCTCAGAACCATACTTTACTTTAATGATGAGCTATTCAATCTTCTGAATCAATTAACTAAATTAAACCCTAATAAATCTGATGACTGATTTGATACATTTATTATTTAATCAAGATGTATTCCATGGGCCTCAGTGTTTATATATCAGTGACCAGTTACCTGAACAAACTTCAAGTTATATCTAATGTCACTGATCTCACTGCAGTCCCTGAATCATACTTGACTGTAGTACTTGATCACATCCAGTCTTCTGGGTTAAATAATATGTAATAAGGCTTGAATATTAGCCTTTCAAGAGTTGACAGGGAAATGAAATCGCATTAGACTTCTAACCCCTGCAACTCTAGTACGGGACATCCGTCCTGTACGAACAGACACACAAATGTGTGATTACTAACTACTAACATCAAATTAATGTAATAATTCGAAGGAGGAGTATCGGTGTTCGTCTGTTCTAAACAGGACTTCGACCCGTGAGCAGCCCCCTGGGGAATTATGTCGGAAAATCCGACACCATTTAATAATCATACAGACAGATAATAATTTCTGCTGTATTACCAACAAGTTACCCATAGAAAACGTAACTTGTAGTGGAATTACCGTCTATAGAAAACAGGATATCATCACCACATACTATTATAATTCACCAGCTATTCTGCTGGGAATTATTCTTAAATACATTAGTCTTTGGACTTTACCATCATAAAAACATCTTATATAAATTAACTTAATTATCAATATTAAAGTAGAGTAAATGTGACCCTTCTATCACTTTCTGACATGTGGACAAAGTAAGCCAGGCGTCAGAGGGAGGAAGGAGGGCAGCCATTGTTGTGTCACCTCCGAGACGTGTGGAGCAAATTCGGCTCCTATCATTCTGGACAATGTCGGCCAGTAACGTCAATAGTATGGAGTGTTAAACAGCCATTGTGTATACGAGACCAGAGGCACACGGGAGCAAATACGGCTCCTGTTAATTTTACTTGGACGTAGTGTTATGGAAACCAAAGGTACCATCTCCAACACGATGTCTACAATTCAAGTTAAGTGTCTATCCGAAACCCGTTTATCATTCATTTATGGCCATTAATGTCAGGATATAGGGTGACCCGGTTAGATCGCGAAATCGCCTCAAACTAAAGGTAATTAAGCCAGGTCTTCATGTTCCATGTACTGTATAGTGTTTTCTCTGATATACTTGTCATATATAGGATTCTGGCTTCACAGCTAGCGCACTTTTGACAGGTCAAGACGAGGAAGCAAGATTTGTGCACCAGTTACTGGGTGATATGGAAGCTACCTCAAAGAGGATAATTTGGTGTCTACACCCTAGTTATACCTGGTGGACTAACCTGCTGTACTATAAGATAAGGAACCTCTTCAATGTATGTAGTTACTGTAGTTTGATTGGCTGCATATATATTAATTTAATAACCCCCCCCTAATGTGTAGAGGATCGATTTGTGAGATTATGAGATTATTGCAGAAATACAGTCCACTTATCATTATACAAATTGCTATCGAAGTATATAAATTAACGTAAATATAAATTCATATAAATTAAATAAATATAAATCTCACAGGTCGGTTCCCACAAAGCAGAGAAAAATTATGAAAATGATATAGCAAGCAAAGCCAAGACCGATCCAAAGCTACTCCACAGTCACATCAGGAGGAAAACAACAGTGAAAGAACAGGTAATGAAACTTAGAACAGGCGAGGACAGGTATACAGAGAATGACAAAGAGATGTGTGAGGAACTCAACAAGAGGATCCAGGAGGTCTTCACAATAAAACATGGTGAGGTCACTGCGCTAGGAAAGGGGGCAGAAAACCAGGCGGCCTTGGAAGGGTTCGAAATTACGAGAGATGAGGTCAAGAGACACCTGTTAGATCTGGATGTGAGAAAGGCTGTTGGTCCAGATGGGATCTCACCATGGGTATTGAAAGAGTGTGCAGAGGCCCTCTGCTTGCCACTCATCATAGTGTATAGAAGGTCACTGGAGATGGGAGACCTACCAGAAATATGGAAGGCGGCTAATGTGGTCCCAATATACAAAAAGGGTGACAGACAAGAGGCACTGAACTACAGGCAGTGTCCTTAACTTGTATACAATGCAAAGTGATGGAGAAGATCGTGATAAAAAATCTAGTAACACATCTGGAGAGAAGGGACTTCGTGACAAATCGCCAACATGGGTTCAGGGAGGGTAAATCTTGCCTTACTGGCTTAATAGAATTCTACGATCAGGTGACAAAGATTAAGCAAGAAAGAGAAGGGTGGGCAGACAGCATTTTTTTTGGACTGTCGGAATGCCTCTGATACAGTCCCCCATAAGAGGTTGGTACATAAGCTGGAGAGACAGTCAGGAGTAACTGGTAAAATGCTCCAGTGGATAAGGGAATACCTAAGCAATAGGAAGCAAAGAGTTACAGTGAGGGGATGAGACCTCAGATTGGCACGAAGTCACCAGTGGAGTCTCACAGGGCTCTGTACTCGGTTCTATCCTGTTTCTGATATACATAAATGATCTCCCGGAGGGTATAGACTCATTCCTCTCAATGTTTGCTGACGATGCCAAAATTATGTGAAGGATTAAGACAGAGGAGGACTGCTTGAGGCTTCAAGAAGACCTAGACAAACTTAAGGAATGGTCGAACAAATGGTTGTTAGAGTTTAACCCAAGCAAATGTAATGTAATGAAGATAGGTGTAGGGAGCAGGAGGCCAGTTACAAGGTATCATTTGGGAGACGAAATTCTTCAAGAGTCAGAGAGAGAGAAAGACCTGGGGGTTGATAACACGCCAGACCTGTCCCCTTAAGCTCATATCAAGAGGATAACATCAGCAGCATATGCCAGGTTGGCTAACATAAGAACGGCATTTAAACAATTGTGCAAGAAATCATTCAGAACTTTGTATACTACCTATGTCATACCAATCCTGGAGTATGCAGCCCCAGCATGGAGTCCATATCAAGTCAAGCAATCGACCAAACTGGGAAAAATTCAAAGGTTTGCCACCAGACTAGTACCCGGGCTGAGAGGTATGAGCTACGTGGAGAGACTACGGGAATCAAACCTCACGTCGTTAGAAGACAGAAAAGTTAGGAGGGATATGATCACCACGTACAAGATTCTCAGAGGAATTGACAGGTTAGATAAAGAGAGCAGCTTCAGTTGCCTGCAGGAATGGCTCAAGACTCTTAATCATGGCCGATTTCAACCATGGAAAGAGAGACTGGGAGAATGGGGACCCTCATGGAGGTGCGGATACATGGATAGCTAAACTCTTGGAAGTGGCAACAAGGAACTTTCTGAGCCATCATGTCAGGGAACCCACAAGAATGAAAGGAAATGACAAACCAGCTAGACTCTACCTGATACTCAACTTGAATGAGTCAGAAATAATGGAAGTCAAATTTGAGTCCCCCATAGGAATGAGTGACCACAGTGTATTGACATTTGAGTATCTGGTGGAGGTAGGGATAACCTATCCATGAATGGGATCGGAAGGGAAAAGACTAAGTTACCGAAGAGGAAAACATGACGAGATGAGGAACTTCGTAAAGGAAATACCATGGGAAGCAGAACTCAAAGAGAAGACTGTACAGGATATGATAGACTACGTCACCCAGAAGAGCCAGGAAGCTACAGACAGGTTTATCCCTTTCCAAAAGGAGAAAAACGAAAAGTAACAGAAGAATCCATGGCTCAACCAGGAATATGTAAGGTAGCAAAAAAATGAGTAAAAGTACATGGAGGAACTACAGGAATAAGAGAACACCACAGAGCAGGGAAAGATATCAGAGGGCAAGAAATGAGTACCTTAGAGTGAGGAGAGAAGCAGAGAGACAGTATGAAAATGACATTGCAAGTAAAGCCAAGATCCAACCAAAACTGCTCCACAGTCACATCAGGAGGAAAACAGCAGTGAAGGAACAAGTAATGAAACTGAGAAAAGATGAGAACAGATACACAGAGAATGACAAGGAGGTGTGTGAAGAACTCAACAAGAGATTCCAGGAGATCTTCACAAAATAACACGGAGAAGCCCCTGCACTTAATGAGGAGGAAACAAACCAAGCAACCTTGGAAGATTTTGACCTCATCAGAAAATGAGGTTAAAAAGCAATCTGTTGGAGCTGAATGTGACAAAGGCGGCTGGGCCTGACAGAATCTCACCACGGATATGAAAGGAAGGTGCAGATGCACTAAGTGTGCCACTCTCTATGGTGTATAATAGGTCACTGGAAACAGGAGACCTACCGAAAAGCTGCAAAACAGCTTATATAGTCCCAAATATACAAAAAGGGTGACAGTCGAGAGGCCTGAACTACAGGCCAGTTTCCCTAACTTGTATACCATGCAAGGTGATGGAGAAAATCATGAAGAAAAGGTTCATAGAGCATCTGGAGGGAAATAGATTTGTAACACACCACCAGCATAGGTTATGAGATGGTAAATCGTGCTTCACAAGTTTAATAGAATTCTATGATTAAGCAACAAAAATTAGGCAATAAAGAGAAGGGTGGGCAGACTACATTTTCTTGGACTGTCAGAAAGCCTTTGACACAGTTCCCAATGCAAGGTTGTTACAAAAGTTGGTACAACAGGCAGGAGTAAAAGGTAAGGTGCTCCAGTGGATAATGGAGTATCTACGTAGCAGGGAACAGTGAGTAACTGTGAGGGGGGGAGATATCAGAGTGGCGAGATGTCACCAGCGGAGTCCCACAGAGCTCTGTACTTGGAACCATCCTGTTTCTAATATATGTAAACGATCTTCCAGAGGGTATAGACTTATTCCCCTCAATATTTGCTGATGAGGCAAAAATTATGGGAAGAATCAAGACTGATGAAAATAGACAGAGACTACAGGACGACCTGGACAAACTGGAGGAATGGTCTAGAAAATGGCTACTAAAGTTCAACTAAAAAAAGTGGAAAATAATGAAATTAGGCGAAGGGAGCAGAAGGGTGAACACAAGGAACCATTTGGGAGGTGAAATCCTGCAAGAGTCAAATAGAGAGAAAGATCTGGCGGCTGATATCATACCGAACTTGTCCCCAGAGGTCCATATCAAAATGATATCATCAGCGGCATATGCTAGGTTGACCAACATAAGAAGCGCCATAAGAATCTTGTGTAAGGAATTGTTCAGGACCCTGTATACCACTTATGTCAGACCAATCCTAAAATATGCAGCTCCAGCCTGGAGTCCATATCAAGTTTACACAAGACAAAGTTAGAGAAATTGAAATTGAAATTGAAATAAGTTTATTGAGGTAAAATACCCATCAAAGGGATAAGGTAGCTCAAGCTATTCTCACCCCGTTCAGTACATCGTGTTAATACATACATAGACACACATCACAAACAATAAACATATTACCAAACATTCTGAGAGATAAACATATACATTTCCTAAGTTAGAGAAGATTCACCGGTATGCCACCAGACTCGTCCGAGAACTGAGAGGTATGAGCTATGAAGAAAGGCTAAAGGAGCTGAACCTCACTTCCCTGGAAAACAGAAGAGTAAGGGGAGACATGATAATCACCTTCAAAATTCTCAGGGGAATTGACAGGGTGGACAAAGACAAACTCTTTAGCGCGGGCGGGACACGAACAAAGGGACCCAGGTGGAAACATAGTGCCCAAATGAGCCACAGAGACAATAGAAAGAATTTTTTCGGTGTCAGAGTAGTTAGTAAATGGAATGCATTAAGTAATGATGTGGTGGAGGCAGACTCCATACACAGTTTCATACGTAGATTTGATGGAGGCCAGTAGGCTCAGGAACCTGTACATCAGTTGATTGACTGTTGAGAGGCGGGACCAAAGAGCCAGAGCTCAACCCCCACAAGCACAGTTAGGCAAGCAGGTAACTACACACACACACACACACACACACACACACACACACACACACACACATACACACACACACACATTAAAGGGGCCTCATAGCGTGGTGGATAGCGCGCAGGACTCGTAATTCTGTGGCGCGGATTCGATTCCCGCACGAGGCAGAAACAAATGGGCAGTTTCTTTCACCCTAAGTGCCCCTGTTACCTAGCAGTAAATAGGTACCTGGGAGTTAGTCAGCTGTCACGGGCTGCTTCCTGGGGTGTGTGTGTGTGTGGTGTGGGAAAAAAAAAAAGTTAGTAAACAGTTGATTGACAGTTGAGAGGCGGGCCGAAAGAGCAAAGCTAAACCCCCGCAAAAACACAACTAGTAAACACACGCACGCCCGCCCACGTACGTATACACGCACACAAGTGTGCACACGCTAAAACAGAAAACCACGCACACACGCACACACACACACACAATCGTTCAGTCAGGAGAAAAGGCATTAACACCTGGGATCAGGACCTTACTATCCCCCCCCCCCCCGCTCTTGACCCCCCGATCTGACCTGGTCGCCATCTCCGCCCCCCCGCCCCCCCCCGCCCCCAGTCCCCCGCATCGCCCATACACACACTCTTCCCCTCCCCGCTCTCTCCCTCTCCCACTAGCTCTCTTCCAATCTCTCTCTCTCCCACTCTCTATCTCTCCCACTATCTCTCTCCTGCTCTCCCTCTCTCTCTCTCTCTCTCTCTCTCTCTCTCTCTCTCTCTCTCTCTCTCTCTCTCTCTCTCTCTCTCTCTCTCTCTCTCTCTCTCTCTCTCACTCTCTCTCTCTCTCTCTCTCTCTCTCTCTCTCTCTCTCTCTCTCTCTCTCTCTCTCTCTCTCTCTCTCTCTCTCTCTCTCTCTCTCTCTCTCTCACTCTCTCTCTCTCTCTCTCTCTCTCTCTCTCTCTCTCTCTCTCTCTCTCTCTCTCTCTCTCTCTCTCTCTCTCTCTCTCTCTCTCTCTCCCTCTCTCTCTCTCTCCCCCTCTCTCTCTCCCCCTTTCTCTCTCTCCCCCTTTCTCTCTCTCCCCCTTTCTCTCTCTCCCCCTTTCTCTCTCTCTCTCTCTCTCTCTCTCTCTCTCTCTCTCTCTCTCTCTCTCTCATAGGGAAGACATGGAAGCTCGAACTCGGGGGGACAGACGCAGGATGATAATCGCGACAGGAACAAATTCAGAGGATGGGGTGGAACAGGAAGCCTGGATGAAGGGAGTATTCCAGCAAATGTGGGATGAATTCAGTGAAGGACTGAGGGTAATGAGGGAGACAGTTGCCAACCTGCAGGATGAACTAAGGGCAGCAAAGGAGGAGATAAGATGCCTGAAGGAGACTTCTCCACAATACCAGACACAAACCGTGCCTCAGGAAGACAGGAATGCTACTGTGGAGGGGACCTCCACACCTCAGCTCTCATTTGCTGAAATACTTAAAACGAGCCCTGAAGCTAGGTCGGCAGTTAAGGAAGTTGCCATGGAAGTGGCCTCCTCTCAGGAAGCAGCTAGATGTACTAGCCGGCTGATAGAGAGAAAAAGAGCAGTCGTAGTAGCAGGCATTAAAGAGCAAACAGGGACCAGACCAAAGGAGCGGAGAGACAAGGACAAAAACATGGTTAAAGGGATCCTTAAAGAGGTAAGGATGGAGGGAGCTGAACAAAATGTTGAAAAGGTTTTCAGGCTTGGAAAGTACAACAAGGACAGAGACCGAATGATAAAGATGGTATTCATGAGCGAAATCGCGAAAGAGGAACTGTTAGAAAGAAAGTGCTGTCTAGGAAATGTAGAGAAGTTCAAAAGAGTATTCCTGCAGAGGGATATGACAAGGGAAGAGAGAAAGCAGGCAGCAGACGCGAGGAAGGAGCGCAGGGAGAGAGAAAGGAATCAGGGAGCCACAACCCTGATCCCTGCAATCTCAGAGGGGAATGGGGAACCCTCCTCAAACAGTGCACTAGCCACAGGGAGTGCAGCACCACCCCCACATTCTACCCAACAGACAACCTACCTGCCCCAACCCCTGTCAGCCCCCCACTAAGTACCCACCTAAGGCACCCTCCCCCCACCCACCCCTCACCTCCCACTCTTCCCCCTCCTCCCACTCCCCCCTCCCCCTAGGACCTCCCTTCTCCCCCATCCCCCAAGCCCTCCCATCTCTCCCACCCACAAGCCCTCCGTTCTCCCCCGCCCCCCACTCTCCCCCACCCCACCTAAGCCTTCCCCTCTCCACTACACCCCAAAACCCTCCACTCTTCCTCACCCACCTCAGCCTTCCCTTTCCCCCCATGCCCCCCAAGCCTCCCCCCTTTACTGCCCCCCCAAACCCCCCCTTCTCCCTCATCCCCCCAAACCTCCTCCTCTCACCCCCCTCAACCCTCCCCCTTTCACCAGTAGGAATGAGCGACCACAGTGTATTGGTGTTTGAGTACCTGATTGAAGAAGGGTTATTGAACTCGAGGAGGGATACCGAAACCAAAAGGTTAGCATACCGAAAGGGAAACTATGAGGAGATGAGAAAATTCCTAACAGATATAGCATGGGAAACAGAGCTCAGGGAAAAGACGGCCCAAGCTATGATGGACTACATCATGCAAAAATGCAAGGACGCAGCAAACAAGTTTGTCCCAGCCCAAAAGGAAAACAGTGAAATGAAGGTGAGAAACCCATGGTTTAATCAGAGATGTAGGCTAGCTAAGCAGCAAAGTAAAAGGGCATGGAGAAACTATAGGAATAACAGGACACTGGAGAGCAGAGAAAGATACCAGAATGCCAGGAATGAATATGTCAGGATGAGAAGAGAGGCAGAAAGACAATACGAAAATGACATCGCAGGCAGGGCAAAGACTCAGCCTAAATTGCTGCATAGCCACATCAGGAGAAAAACATCAGTAAAGGAACAGGTTATGAAATTAAGGATAGGGGCAGAAGGATTCACTACAAACGACAAGGAAGTGTGTGAGGAACTGAATAAGAAGTTCCAAGAGGTCTTCACCTTAGAGCAAGGAGAAATCCCAGAGATAAGAGAGGGAATAGCTAACCAGGAACCACTGGAAGAGTTTGAGATTACCAGCGGGGAAGTAAGGAAGTGTTTACTAGAGTTGGATGTGACAAAGGCTATAGGCCCAGATGGAATCTCCCCTTGGATACTAAAGGAAGGAGCAGAAGAACTGTGCCTCCCACTCTCCATAGTGTATAACAAATCACTGGCAACAGGGGAACTGCCAGAAATTTGGAAAGCAGCTAACGTAGTCCCGATATACAAGAAAGGGGATAGACAGAAGGGACTGAATTACAGGCCATTGTCCCTAACCTGCATACCAAACAAGCTGATGGTGAAGATTGTGCGAAGAAAGCTAGTGGAGCACCTGGAGCGAAAGAACTTTGTAACACAGCATCAACATGGAATAAGGGATGGCAGGTCTTGCCTCACAGGGTTACTTGAATTCTACGACCAGGCAACAAAAATAAGGCAAGAAAGAGAAGGATGGGCAGACTGCATATTTTTGGATTGTCAGAAAGCTTTTGATACAGTGCCACACAAGAGGCTAGTGAAAAAGCTGGAGATGCAGGCTGGAGTGAAAGGTAAGGTACTCCGTTGGATACAGGAGTACCTATGCAACAGGAGACAACGAGTCAGTGTGAGGGGTGAGGTCTTAGATTGGCGAGACGTTACGAGTGGAGTCCCGCAGGGGTCAGTCCTTGGACCTATACTGTTTCTGATATATGTAAATGATCTCCCAGAGGGTATAGAATCGTTTCTCTCAATGTTTGCCGATGATGCAAAAATTATGAGGAGGATTGAAACTGAGGACGATAGTAGGAGGCTACAATATGACCTAGACAGACTGAGTGAATGGTCCAACAAATGGCTGTTGAAGTTCAACCCGAGTAAATGCAAAGTAATGAAACTAGGGGGTGGAAATAGGAGGCCAAACACAGGATACAGAATAGGAGGTGAAGAACTTAATGAAACGAACAGAGAGAAAGATCTAGGAGTCGATATCACACCAAACCTGTCTCCTGAAGCCCACATAAAAAGAATAACGTCTGCGGCATATGCGAGGCTGGCTAACATCAGAACAGCGTTCAGGAACCTGTGTAAGGAATCATTCAGAATCTTGTACACCACATATGTAAGACCAATCCTGGAGTATGCGGCCCCAGCATGGAGCCCGTACCTTGTCAAGCACAAGACGAAGCTGGAAAAAGTTCAAGGGTATGCCACTAGACTAGTCCCAGAACTAAGAGGCATGAATTACGAGGAAAGGCTACGGGAAATGCACCTTACGACACTGGAAGACAGAAGAGTAAGGGGAGACATGATCACAACCTACATAATCCTCAGAGGAATCGACCGGGTAAACAAGGATGAACTATTCAACACTGGTGGGATGCGAACAAGGGGACACAGGTGGAAACTGAGTACCCACATGAGCCACAGTGACGTTAGAAGGAACTTTTTCAGTGTCAGAGTAGTTAACGGATGGAATGCATTAGGCAGTGATGTGGTGGAGTGAAATACCTTGGGACACAGACCTCAGAGATAAGTCCGTACAGGGTATGATGGACTATGTTACCCAAAAGTGTCAGGAGGCAGTAAACAGGTTCATCCTGGCCCAAAGGGAAAAATCCGAGAAGCAACAGAAGAATCCATGGTATAATAGGACATGTATGGAAGCGAAGATACTGAATAAAAGGGCGTGGAGGAACTTCCGGAATAACAGAACACCAGAAAGCAGAGAGAGATACCAGAGAACCAGGAATAAGTACGTCAGGGTGAGAAGAGAAGCAGAGAAGAGTTTTGAAAATGATATAGCAAACAAAGACAAGACCAAACCAAAGCTACTCCACAGTCACATCAGAAGGAAAACAACAATGAAAGAACAGGTATTGAAACTTCGAACAGGCGAGGACAGGTATACAGAGAATGACAGAGAGGTGTGTGAAGAACTCAACAAGAGGTTCCAGGAGCTCTTCACAATAGAACAAGGTGAGGTCACTGTGCTAGGAGAAAGGGAGGTAAACCAGGCGGCCTTGGAAGAGTTCGAAACTACGAGAGAGGAGGTCAAGAGACACCTGCTGGATCTGGATGTTAGAAAGGCTGTTGGTCCAGATGGGATCTCACCATGGATACTGAAAGAGTGTGCAGAGGCACTTTGCTTGCCACTCTCCATAGTGTATAGTAAGTCACTGGAGACGGGAGACCTACCAGAAATATGGAAGACGGCGAATGTGGTCCCAATATACAAAAAGGGCGACAGGCAAGAGGCACTGAACTACAGGCCAGTGTCCTTGACTTGTATACCATGCAAGGTGATGGAGAAGATCGTGAGAAAAAACCTGGTAACACATCTGGAGAGAAGGGACTTCGTGACAAATCGCCAACATGGGTTCAGGGAGGGTAAATCTTGCCTTACAGGCTTGATAGAATTCTACGATCAGGTGACAAAGATTAAGCAAGAAAGAGAGGGCTGGGCAGACTGCATTTTCTTGGATTGTCGGAAAGCCTCTGACACAGTACCGCATAAGAGGCTGGTACATAAGCTGGAGAGACAGGCAGGTGTAGCTGGTAAGGTGCTCCAGTGGATAAGGGAGTATCTAAGCAATAGGAAGCAGAGAGTTACGGTGAGGGGTGAGACCTCCGATTGGCGAGATGTCACCAGTGGAGTCCCACAGGGCTCTGTACTCGGTCCTATCTTGTTTCTGATATATGTAAATGATCTCCCAGAGGGTATCGATTCATTTCTCTCAATGTTTGCGGACGATGCTAAAATTATGAGAAGGATTAAAACAGAAGAGGACTGTTTGAGGCTTCAAGAAGACCTAGACAAGCTGAAGGAATGGTCGAACAAATGGTTGTTAGAGTTTAACCCAACCAAATGTAATGTAATGAAGATAGGTGTAGGGAGCAGGAGGCCAGATACAAGGTATCATCTGGGAGAGGAAATTCCTCAGTAGTCAGAGAAGGAAAAAGACTTGGGGGGTTGATATCACGCCAGAACTGTCTCCTGCAGCACATATCAAGCGGATAACATCTGCGGCATATGCCAGGCTGGCCAACATACGAACGGCATTCAGAAACTTGTGTAAAGAATCATTCAGAACTTTGTAAACCACATATGTCAGGCCAATCCTGGAGTATGCAGCCGCAGCATGGAGTCCATATCTAGTCAAGGATAAGACTAAACTGGAAAAGGTTCAAAGGTTTGCCACCAGACTAGTACCCGAGCTGAGAGGTATGAGCTACGAGGAGAGACTACGGGAATTAAACCTCACTTCGTTGGAAGACAGAAGAGTTAGGGAGGACATGATCACCACATTCAAGATTCTGAAGGGAATTGATAGGGTAGATAAAGACAGTCTATTTAACACAAGGGGAGCACGCACAAGGGGACACAGGTGGAAACTGAGTGCCCAAATGAGCCACAGAGATATTAGAAAGAACTTTTTTAGTGTCAGAGTGGTTGACAAATGGAATGCATTAGGAAGTGATGTGGTGGAGGCTGACTCCATACACAGTTTCAAGTGTAGATATGATAGAGCCCAATAGGCTCAGGAATCTGTACACCTGTTGATTGACGGTTGAGAGGCGGGACCACAGAGCCAGAGCTCAACCCCCGCAAACACAACTAGGTGAGTACACAGATTCTGAATTAGAGAAGATTCAGTGGTATGCCACCAGGCTCGTCCCGGAACTGAGAGGAATGAGCTACGAGGAAAGGCTAAAGGTGCTAAACTCACATCCCTGGAAAACAGAAGAGTAAGGGGAGACATGATAACCACCTTCAAAATTCTCAGGGGAATTGACAGGGTGGACAAACTCTTCAGCATGGGTGGGTCACGAACAAGGGGACACAGGTGGAAACTAAGTACCCAGATGAGCCACGGAGACGTTAGAACGATTTTTTTCAGTGTCAGAGTAGTTAATAAATGTAATGCACTAGGAAGTGATGTGGTGGAGGCTGACTCCATACACAGTTTCATATGTAGATATGATAGAGCCCAGTAGGCTCAGGAATCTGTACACCAGTTGATTGACAGTTGAGAGGCGGGACCAAAGAGCCAAAGCTTAAACCCCGCAAGCACAATTAGGTGAGTACACACACATAGACACACACACACACACACACACACACACACACACACACACACACACACACACACACACACACACACACACACACACACACATACACACACACACACACACACACTCACACACACACACACACACACAGGGCAGGAAGAAGTGAGGACAGGTACACAGATAATGACAAAGAGGTCTGTGAAGAGGTTTAAGGAGTTCTTCATAATATAACGAGGTGAGGTCACTGCGTTAGAAGAGGTAGCCATAAACCAGACGGCCTTGGAAGGGTTCGAAATTACAAGAGATGAGGTCTAGAGGCATCTACTGGATCTGAACGTGAAAATGGCTGTTGGTCCGGACGGAATCTCACCATGGGTATTGAAAGAGTGTGCATAAAAAACTTTGCTTCTCACTCTCCATAGTGTATAGTAGGTCACTTGAAACGGGAGACCTAAAAGAAATGTGGAAGACGGCTAATGTAGCTAACAAAACGGGAGACAGACAAGTGGCACTGAACAGGCTAGTGTCCTTAAATTGTATACCATGCAAGTTGATGGAGAAGATAGTGAGTAAAAACATAGTAACACACCAGGAGAGAAGGGACTTCGTGACACACCACTAACAGGGGTTCAGGGAGGGTAAATCTTACCTCACTTGCTTAATAGAATTATACAATCAGGTGACATAGATTATGCAGGAAAGAGAAGAATTGGTGGACTGCATTTTCTTGGGCTGTCGGAAAACCTTTGACACCATAAGAGGCTGGTGCATAAACTGGAGAAACAGGGAATAGTAACTGGTGGGTGCTCCATTGAATTAGAGAGTACCTAAGCAATAGGAAGCAGAGCGTTACAGTGAGGGGTGAGCATAGAGTAAAAAGCCGGGTGCCTCCAGGATCGGTGCTGGGTCCCATACTATCTCATTTATGAGATAGTAATGAGAAGTCATCTCATTTATGTAAATGACATGACTGCAGGAGTCGAGTCTTTTATGTCAATGTTTGCAGATGGTGCAAAACTAATGACAAGGGTTAAGACTGAAGAAGATTGTAAGATTCTTCAAGATGATTTGAACAGGTTGCAGAGCTGGTCCTAGAAATGGCTGCTAAAGTTAAACCACTAACAAGAGCAAAGTGATGGAAATGGGGACAGGAGCCAGGAGAAACAAAGGCCAATATACGATGAATGAAATCTACCTCCCTACATCGTTTTGAGAAAAAAGACCTGGGATTGGACATAATGCCAAACCTAACTCCAGAGGCTCACATATATAGAATAACGCCAGCCACATACTTTACTCTGGCAAAAGTCAGAACATCCTTCAGAAACATGAACTAAAAGGCTTTATGATCATTGTATACCACCAACGTGAGGCTAGTCTTAGAGTATGCCGCCTCATCGTTGAGTGCCTATCTTAAAAAACACATAAGCACGCAAAAACGTGCATAAGTTTGCAACGAAACTCGTCCCAGAGCTGTGAGGGATGAAGTACGAAGACAGACTAATGGAACTAAACTTGACAGCGTTAGAAAGGACTAGGGAGAGGGAGGGAAATGATAAAAATTGTAACGGTACCGACACCGTTGCCGGAGTGTGGAGTGGCAATTTCGGTGCCATCTATGGACCTGCATTCCAACTCCCAGGTATTAGGTGCAACGCAAACAACGCCATCTGTTAGCGGTGGTGTGGCGTCGGTGAGAGGCTCCTGTTTCAAATCTCAGTTAGAAAGGGAGGTCGATGATGATGACCTCTGGAGGGTGGCGTAACGATATCAATGCCATCTGGGTTGTGAAAGCAATTACAATTTCAATTTCCCAGTGGAAGGGTGTTATCCAAAGGTCACCCAGTGTACTGTCTGTCTGGCTAATGATGTTTTATTACTTAATAAAGTTTTATTCAAACATACATATTCACAGAGGTGATGTAAGGAGGCGATGGAGCTGAGGAGGACAGTTCACCTTGGGCAGTCCAGAACTCTTGACTTGGTTCTGTGAGAGGACAAAGTGGCTGCCATCGGTAGTAGCAGTGTGATAGCTGCAGGATTTATGAAGTGTCGTATGGACCGACGTACCTGGGATTTGGCCAAGAAGAGTTACAAGACGACAGTAGTGCATCTGTTGAATAATTAAAGTGCTGCTAGTGTGTTGCTAGATATTTCTGCCAGGGTGTAAGCTACTCCTGTATATGATTATTTGAGGCACCTGTCAGCTTGTTGCTGAAACCCTTTGCTAGTGTGTTTCAGGAGAGCAGATGTGGGGTATTGGGACATCGTGACGACACAATGTGAGGGCTGGCCAATGTTGAAGGTGAAGTCACCGGTGACTACCATTAAGCGTGGACAACATGTACCTAGAGGTAGTGGAATCGCCGGGATTTGATTAACACTGCAGATCTATTGAGTGTCCTGAGTGAAAGCGACACAGTGTGAATTAACCCCCGCAAGCACAACTAGGTGAATACAACGAGGTGAATACACACACACACAAGTGTCTGAGAAAGAGAGAAAGACTTGGGAGTTGATATCATGCCAGACCTGTCTTCTAAAGCCAATATCAAGAGAATAACAACACCAGCATATGCCAGGCTGGCAAACATAAGAGCGAGCTTTAGAAACATGTGTAAGGAATCATTTAGAACTTTGTATTCCACATTTGTCAGACAAATCCTGGGAGTATGCAGCTCCATCATGGAGTCCATATCGAATCAAGCATAAGACTAAACTGGAAAAGGTTCAAAGGTTTGTCACCAGACTAGTATCCGAGCTGAGGGGTATGAGCTACGATGAGAGCCTATAGGAATTAAACCTCACGTCACTGGAAGACAGAAGAGTTAGGGGAAACAAGATCACCACATACAAGATTTTCAAAGGAATTGATAGGGTAGATAAAGACAGGCTATTTAACACAAAGGTCACGCACAAAAGGGGACACAGGTAGAAATTGAGTGCCCAAATGTGCCACAGAAATATTAGAAAGAACTTTTTTAGTGTCAGAGTAGTTGACATATGGAATGCATTAGGAAGTGAGGTGGTAGATTCATACTCCATACAGAGCTTCCAGTGCAGATATGATAGAGCCTAATAGCTCAGGAACCTGTACATCAGTTGATTGATTATTGAGAGGTGGGACCAAAGAGCCAGAGCTCAACCCCTGCAAGCACAACTAAGTGAGTACAATTAGGTGAGTACACACACACACACACCATCCACACACGCCAACGGGCGCTGGTGACTGTGTGGATAGCACGCTGGACACGTGATCCTGTGGCCCGGGTTCGATTCCTGACGCCGGCGAGAAACGATGGGCAGAGTTTCTTTCACCCTAATGCTCCTGTCACCTAGCAGTAAATAGGTACCTGGGAGTTAGTCAGCTGTCACGGGCTGCTTCCTGGGTTTGTGTGTGGATGGGGGGAATAGTAGTTCAAAAAGAGCACAGCTCATCCCCCGCAAGCACAACTAGGTGAATACACATAGCTCTTGCTAGAGTGGATGTGACAAAGGCTATAGCCCTGGATGGAATCTCCCCATGGATGCTAATGGAAGGAGCAGAAGCACTGTGCCTGCTACTCTCCATAGTGTATAACAAATCACTAGGAAAGGGGAATTGCTAAAAATTTGGAAGATGGCTCATGTAGTCCCAATATACAACAAGGGGGATAGACTGGAGGCACTGAACTACAGGCCAGTGTCCCTAACTTGCATACTATGGAAGCTGATGGAGAAGATTGTGCGAATAATGCTAGTGGAACATCTGGAGCAAAACAACTTTGTAACACACTACCAACATGGGTTCAGAGATGGTAAATCGTGCCTCACAGGTTTAATAGAATTCTATGACTAGGCAACAAAAATTTGGCAGGAAAGAGATGGGTGGGCAGACTGCATTTTCTTGGACTGCCAGAAAGCCTCTGACACAGTACCCCATACAAGGCTGTTAAAAAAGTTGGAGCAACAGGTAGGAGTAAAAGGGAAGGTGCTCTAGCGGATAAAGGAGTACTTAAGCCACAGGAAACAGCGACGAACGGTGAGGGGGAGAGAAATGAAAGTTTGCGAGATGTCACAAGCGGAGTCCCACAGGGCTCAGTACTTGGGCCGATCCTGTTTTTAATATATATGTAAACGATCTACCGGAGGGTATAGACTCCTTCCTCTCAATGTTTGTAGATGATGCAAAAATTATGAGAAGAATCAAGACAGTTGAAGATAGAGAGAGACTACAGGATGACCTGGACAAACTGGAGGAATGGTCTAGAAAATGGCTGCTAAAGTTCAACTCAGGAAAGTGTAAAGTAATGAAAATAGGCGAAGGGAGCAGGAGGCTGAACACAAGGTACCATCTGGGAGGTGAAATCCTGCAAGAGTCAAATAGAGAGAAAGATCTGGGGGGTTGATATCACACCGAACCTGTCCCCAGAGGCCCACATCAAAAGGATATCATCAGCGGCATATGCTAGGTTGGCCAACATAAGAACCGCCTTTAGAAACTTGTGTAAGGAATCGTTCAGGACTCTGTATAACATTTATGTCAGACTAATCTTGGAATATGCAGCTCCAGACTGGAGTCTACACCTAGTTAAACACAGGTTAAAGTTAGAGAAGATTTAGCGGTACGCCACCAGGCTCTTCCCGGAACTGAGAGGAATGAGCTACGAGGAAAGGCTAAAGGAACTGAACCTCACGTCCCTGTAAAACAGAAGAGTAAGGGGAGACATGATAACCACCTACAAAATTCTCAGGGGTATTCAGAGGGGTGGACAAAGCCTAACTCTTCAGCACGGGTGAAACACGAACAAGGGAACACAGGGGGAAACGTAGTACCCATATGAGCCACAGAGACGTTAGAAAGAGTTTTTTCAGTGTCAGAGTAGTTAATAAATGGAATGCACTAGGAAGTGATGTGGTGGAGGCTGACTCCATACACAGTCTGAAATGTAGATATGATAGAGCCCAGTTTGCTCAGAAATCTGTACACCAGTTGCTTGACGGTTGAGTGGCATGACCAAAGAGACAAATGCTCAACCCCCGCAAGCACAAACTAGGTGAGTACAACTAGGTGAATAGAGTACCACACAAGAGGCTAGTGAGAAAGTTGGAGAAACAGGCTGGAGTGAAAGG
This sequence comes from Procambarus clarkii, assembly GCF_040958095.1. NCBI lineage: Eukaryota > Metazoa > Arthropoda > Malacostraca > Decapoda > Cambaridae > Procambarus > Procambarus clarkii. The sequence continues at coordinate 5,924,919 of NC_091239.1, read as the reverse complement.
GAAGGTACCCCATTAGACAAGGGAGTACCTAAGCAACAGAAGAATGCGAGTCACTCTGAGGGGTGATGCCTTAGACTGGCGAGACGTTACAAGTGGAGTCTCGCAGGGTTCAGTCCATGGACCTATACTGTTTCCAATATATGAAAATGATATCCAAGTGGGTATAGAATCGTTCCTCTCATGGCTTGCTGATAATGCAAAAATTATGAGGAGGATTAAAACAGGGGATGATAATAAGAGGCTACAAGATAACCTAGACAGACTGAATGACCTAGACAGACTGAATGAATGAACTTTAGTAGCCACAAATGGCTACTAAAGTTCAACCCTAGTAAATGCAAGGTCATGAAACTAGGCGGTGGAAACGGGAGGCCAGACTCAGGATATTGAATGGGAAATGAAGTACTTCATGAAACAGACAGAGAGAAAGATCTAGGAGTTGATATCACACCAAACCTGTCTCCTGGAGCCAACATAAAAAGAATTACATCTGCGGCATATGTGAGGCTGGCTAACATCAGAACAGCGTTCAGGAACCTGAGTAAGGACTCCTTCAGAACCTTGTACACCGCATATGTAAGAAGAATCCTGGAGTATGCTGTCCCAGCATGGAGCCCGTACTTTGTCAAGTACAAGATGAAGGTGGAAAAAATTCAGAGGTATGCCACTAGACTTGTCCCAGAACTAAGAGGCATGAGTTACGAGTAAAGGGTGCATGAGATGCACCTAACCACACTGGAAGTCAGAAGAGTAAGGGAAGACATGATCACTACCAACAAAATTCTCAGAAGAATTGACAGGGGTAGATAAGGATAAACCTTTTAACCCGAGTGGAACTTGAACAAGGGGCACACAGGTGGAGACTGAGTACCCAAATGAGCCACAGGGACGTTAGAAAGAACTTTTTCAATGTCAGAGTAGTTAACAAGTGGAATGCATTAGGCAGTGATGTGGTGGAGGCTAACTCCATACACAGTCCGAAATGTAGATATGATAGAGCCCAGTAGGCTCAGGAATCTGTATATCAGTTGATTGACGGTTGAGAGGAGGAACTAAAGAGCCAAAGCTCAACCCCCCCTTCAAGCATCACTAGGTGAGTACAAACACACACACACATACACACGCGCGCGCGCGCACACCCAGCACTACACTGTAATAAGGAAAGAGAGGGAGGGAAAGGGAGGAGGTGGGGTTTGCCCTATTAATGAGAAGGGAATGGAGTTTCAAGGAGATGGTCATCCTGGGCTGCGAAGTATTCAGAAACTACATAACAAGCACCATGACAACGGGAGCACCAAAAGTAGTAGTAGCAGTGATATACAACCCTCCACCAAATGACAAGACCCAGGCAAGAGTATGACAACAACAACATGGCAGTTAACACTATAATTGAGAAATATATCCCATCTGCTCATCATGGGGGACTTCAATCACGGAATCTTGAGGTTATCTTCAGATGATTTTGTAACACAGAGGGGAAAGGGGGGGTGTAGGCTCTACTCCGTTCTTGACCCCGACCTGTATTCTATTTTATACTCTTCTACCAAAGGAACCCCAGAGCTACTCTAAGCCGAATCTCACGCCACTTGGTCTCAGCCGTTTTGACCGGCTAAGATTCCACAGCCTCACAATGTGGTATCAGACCTATAGAACACTCAAGAGTCTCCTTCTCCTGCCACCACTAGACCATTAGTACGAAGCACAAGACATGGGGTCTGGATTAATTATGCGCTCAATAAACCTTGGGGCTTGATCCCCAGTTATTTGGACGAGGAGGGAAGAATCTACGCTAAGTGTGGGAAATTCTAGCAAACAAAGGAATAGCTGAACTCTTATGCTTTATTAGGCTTTGCAGCCCAACTAAAACTCAGCCTCGTGGAGACCACGTGACAAGGACATGAGTGTCGGAAAATCCGACACCATTTTATAATATCATGCAATTGCAGATATTGTTGCTGCATTGTATAAACAAGTTACCCATAGAAGTGTAGCTTGTAGTGGAATTTTCCGTCTATAGAAAACGGGATATCATTGCCACATACTATTATAAATTCACCAGCTATTCTGCTGGGAATTATTCTTAAATACATTAGTCTTTGGATTTTACCATCATAAAACATCTCATTTTAGTTAACTTAATGATTAGTATCAAATTAAAGTATATGTGATCCTTCTATCACTTTCTGATATCTGGACAATGTAGGCCAGTAGCGTAGTGAGGAGGGAGTGGTCAGCTGTTGTTGTTTAAGACCAGAGGCGCACGGGAGCAAATTCGGCTCCTGTTAATTTCTCTTGGACGAAGTGTTATGGAAACCAAAGGTCTGCCATCATCAACACGCTGTCAACAAATACAAGGAAAGTGTTCTGCCAAAACCCATTTATCTAATAATTTTTGGCCATTAATGTCAGTAGATAGGGCATACCAGTTAGAATGTGAACAGCCTCTTAAAAAAAGGTAATTAAGCCTTGGTCTTTATTTTATCAATTACATTGTTTTCTCTGATATAGCTGTCATATATTAGGATTCTGGCTTTACAGCTAGTGCTTTTGACAGGTCAAGAAGAGGAAGCATGCTTTGTAATCAGTTTCTGGGTGATGGAAGCTACCTCACAAGAGGAAATTTGGTGTCTACATCCTAGTTATATATTGTGAATTAAGCCTGCTGTATAATAAGATAAGGAACCTCTTCAATGATTACTAATATATGTAGTTTAATACTGTAGTTTGATTGGCTGCATATATATAAATTCAATATAACCCCCCCCCCCCCTAATGGTAGAGGATTGATTTGTGAGATTATTGCAGAAATACAGTCCACTTAACATCATACAAATTGCTATCTAAATATATAAATTAATGTAAATATAAATTCTATATAAATTCATATAAATTAAATAAGTATAAATCTCACAGTTCCCACACTATTTGGTCCTTCGAACCAGATTATTTGGACCTTCGGAACCGGATTATTTGGTCCTTTGAACCCACATTATTGGTCATCTTCGAGTCAGATGACAGATTATTTGGTAATCTTAGTACCGGATGAACCAGTTAACCAGTGGATTCATTAAATATACTAGTGCAGTGTGATTTATACAAAGCCAGTCAAAGACGGCAGCGTTGCCTCGAGCGAGCTCAGGAGCCCCCCCCCCCCCTCCAGTTCAGTTCAGCCTCATCAGCAGTTTCAGGGTCACCCACAGATTTGGTGGGTTCTTATTCCGTGACAGCGCTTATATTGAAGCCAGCCAAATTAGTAACTGTGTCTTCGCGAGATTGTTCACGGATTTCGAGGTGTTAAATTTCGCGAGAGATTATCCACGAATTTTGTGGAGTTAATTTCGCGAGGTCACTAAAAATATTTAATACTTCTTGATAATATTAGAAGTTTCATAGAGGCTAATTAAGAGGCTATTATCAATAAGCGTGTATATTATTTCTCCAAAATAGAGAATTATTTAATATATATTGCACTAGTGTTCACAATATAATATTTACCAATTGCCAACCCACAACAGGGTAGGATATACATTGACTAGTGTTTATAGATAACCTAGTCCTCTATTACCATGGACTAGTTGAACTATTTATTGTTCATCCTAGTCCCATTATTACCATAGTCTAGTTGTACTATATTGAACAACCTGGCACCATTAATGAACGGTGCAGACCCTATTTTGGGTGTAATTTTTATCAACTAGAGTTGAGTTGTACATATAATAATTTACTTATGATCATTACACCTTTGAGTGATTAAGTACTGTCTATACCATCCTAGGGTGAAGAGCTAACCTAAAGGTACTTCCAGTGACACTGGTTTATCGCTCAAATCATTAGTGTGAATGATTATATATATATATATATATATATATATATATATATATATATATATATATATATATATATATATATATATATATATATATATATATATATATATATATATATATATATATATAAATATATATATATATATAATGTGTATTAATTTTAAGTGCTAACCTCTAGAAGAGGTAGGATTATCGCCTAGTGAGTGCAGAATTTTTACCCTAGGCTACCATCAGTACTTGTTCAGCATTATGAGCAGCCCAAGTACAAGCCCCACAAGGCTTTATCAACTAGCCAATATGGATAATGCTGGCAATGAGAAAACTGTCATACATCTAGTGCTACAATTGCTGGATTTACCTCAACCTGATCAGACTGCTGACTCATTATAATCCTTCAGCATGGAGTTTGAGTCGCTACTAAAAACAGTCAGTCTTAAGGTTGATATAACTACTAGTATATGGATGACCAAAGTAGTCCTTCAACGAAAATTGTCCAGCGATATACTAGATGAATTATATGCACATCAACATAACACCATCCTGACAGTACAGGACATCACTGAGGTTTACATTCCATCATAAACAAACGAGGAACAAATGAGGAAGTTAAAGCCTCATGCAAGCCTTCAGAAATAGAAAATAATAGTCAATTAAAGGGTAAAACAACTACCCCAAATAAACATCAGTCAATTACTCTAATATCAAGTTGCAGAAAATCTGACAATGCAGCAGAATCCTCCAAGCCTACTGTTACTAGTTCACCCAAACCGGTAACTTCCAAACGTGCAGTAGGCTGGGGGACATGTATGTTCTGCAAAAAAGAAACATTCAACGTACTGTTGTGCTAATTATCCAGACAGAGACACTCGTATTAAGCGACTCCAGGAATTAGGGAGATGTGCAAGGTGTCTCAAGTCACACAACATAGACTATTGTGATACCCAATTCAACACCTGCAACAGGTGTAGAAGAGGTAGGCACCATGCAGCACTGTGCAAATATACGAAATTAACGTATTCAAGACCCAAGGTGGAAGATAGCATTCCCACCACAGTACAGTACTGCAAGGTGCAAGAAACGAAGAGTGTCCAATCGGCAAAGTCTAAAGGTAATAGGACTTTGCCTACTGCCAAAATTACCATCCTGAATAAGAGGGCCAAGGTCCATACCCGTGGGTTGTTTGACCAAGGGTCCTAGAGAACATATGTCACTAAAAAGTTGGCAGATGAACTACAATTAAGGCCTGTAGCCCAGACGTCTTTCAACATCTCAGGGTTTATAACAGATGCAGGACCTCAAGTTTACCAGGTGGTACAACCATCAGCACGTTTAGGGAGGTACGTTTAGGCAGGTACGTCTGTCGAATACAAGCCATTGTGGTCGACAAAATTCTAGTAGACCTACAAGTTCAAGTTCTGAGAGCAACAGCCAAATTCCTGAGAAATAGAGGAATAAAATTGGCAGATAATATTAAGTCTGATCACCTCACCGACTTCGGTCTCCTTGTAGGGACAGACTATTGCCATCGATTCATCGGTAGCCCTACTAAATATCAGGGCATAACTATGTTAAATTCTGCAGGAGGTAAATTACTTTCAGGCCCAGTATCAAGCCTGAGGAGACCTGTGCCTGCAGATAAACAATACTAATAGAAATCTAAATTTGTCAGCTGATTATATTTCTCCAGTAGCATTATACTAAGGAGATTACAGCTGACTATAGGAACAGAGGTTGATGTTAATATCATCATTTTAAAGCGGAAGATGAGTTCATGAGGCTTCAATGGCAAATCAGTGAACAGTAGCCTAAACAGCTACAAGTCACTGCGACCAATGTCTCTGAACCCACTGCAGTCTCAGAACCATTCTTTACTTTAATGATGGGCTATTCAATCCTCTGAATCAATTAACTAAATTAAATCCCAATAAATCTGACGACTGATTTGATACATTTATTATTTAATCAAGATGTATTCCATGGGCCTCAGTGTTTATATATCAGTGACCAGTTACCTGAACAAACTTCAAGTTATATCTAATGTCACTGATCTCACTGCTATCCCTGAATCATACTTGACTGTAGTACTTGATCACATTCAATCTTCTGGGTTAAATAATATGTATTTAGGCTTGATTTTTAGCCTTTCGAGAGTTAACAGGGAAATGAAATCGCATTAGACTTCTAACCCCTGCAACTCGAGTACGGGACATCCGTCCTGTATGAACAGACGCACCAATGTGTAATTACTAACTACTAACATCAAATTAATCTAATAATTCGAAGGAGGAGTATCGGTGTTCGTCTGTTCTAAATAGGACTTCGACCCGTGAGCAGCCCCCGGGGAATTATGTCGGAAAATCCGACACCATTTAATAATATCATGCAATTGCAGATATTGTTGCTACATTGTATAAACAAGTTACCCATAGAAGTGTAGCTTGTAGTGGAATTTTCCGTCTATAGAAAACGGGATATCATTGCCACATACTATTATAAATTCACCAGCTATTCTGCTGGGAATTATTCTTAAATACTTTAGTCTTTGGATTTTATCATCATAAAACATCTTATTTTAATTAACTTAATGATTAGTATCAAATTAAAGTAAATGTGACCCTTCTATCACTTTCTGATATCTGGACAATGTAGGCCAGTTTTGTAGTGAGGAGGGAGTGGTCAGCTGTTGTTGTTTATGACCAGAGGCGCACGGGAGCAAATTCGGCTCCTGTTAATTTCTCTTGGACGAAGTGTTATGGAAACCAAAGGTCTGCCATCATCAACACGCTGTCAACAAATACAAGGAAAGTGTTCTGCCAAAACCCATTTATCTAATCATTTTTGGCCATTAATGTCAGTAGATAGGGCATACCAGTTAGAATGCGAACAGCCTCTTAAAAAAAGGTAATTAAGCCTTGGTCTTTATTTTATCAATTACATTGTTTTCTCTGATATAGCTGTCATATATTAGGATTCTGGCTTTACAGCTAGTGCTTTTGACAGGTCAAGAAGAGGAAGCATGCTTTGTAATCAGTTTCTGGGTGATGGAAGCTGCCTCACAAGAGGAAATTTGGTGTCTACATCCTAGTTATATCTTGTGAACTAAGCCTGCTGTATAATAAGATAAGGAACCTCTTCAATGTATACGAATATATGTAGTTTAATACTGTAGTTTGATTGGCTGCATATATATAAATTCAATATAACCCCCCCCCCTTAATGTGTAGTGGATCGAATTGTGAGATTATTGCAGAAATACAGTCCACTTAACATCATACAAATTGCTATCGAAATATATAAATTAATGTAAATATAAATTCTATATAAATTCATATAAATTAAATAAGTATAAATCTCACAGGCCGGTTCCCACAATGAGACAATGGAAATAATAAAATGCAAATTACAACTAGATTAATTTATTTTTAATAAAAGCTAAACAAAATCTAAATAAAAGCACTTCTTACAGCTAACACTTCCCTAGAGGCAATATTATGAACTACTTCCCTATACAAACTATAGCAGACTCTACCTTTGACTGCAACCAGCTAGGTGTAATGCTGATCTTGGGGAGAGGTGGAGATGGGGAGACCTCTCCCAGTTGCTGACCTATCCACACCGACCTCCCTCACTCTGCCTCCTTCACAGCTGGTCAGAGCTTGGGGTATTCCTACGCCAGGCTCACTAAGTTTACTAGCAGGGTTTAAGTTGAACGACTAATCTCTGTTGCATTGAACAACCCAGATGGTTGAACTCTTTTAAACTGAAGGTAATTGCACAGGCATCTTAGGGAAAGGCTATTTCCAATTACAAAATGTCTAATTGACCTTTGAGAATTACTATATGTGGAAGGCTTTGGTGACCCGTGACCGCGAGGTCGTCAAAGTCGCTCTGCGTCAAAGGCTAGTCCTGGCTAGTGACTTCACTGATGGTGACTTAATAAAGTATTCCGACAATTGAGGATACTCTTGATACTTTAAACAGGAATACTATTGAATATAATTTGAATGAAGACTTGAATTTCTCTAAATTACTGAATTCTGTAAAATAATTCATTATACGTTGCTTAAAACAAAGGCGCCGGCCATTTTGTGACCTAAACCGCTAGTCCCAGGAGAGATGCCTCGTGCTTCAGGTCAGGTCAATTACAACTTGACTCTAACTTTTGTACAAAGGCGTATCCCACTACCTCCCATACAATTATTATTTTAAAACAGCTTCAGTTCTTACAATTTCGGGGCTTAGTGTTCTCGTGGCCCGGTCCTAGACCAGGTCTCCACCCCCAGGAAGCAGCCCATGACAGCTGACTAACTCCCAGGTACCTATTTACTGCTAGGTAACAGGAACATCAGGGTGAAAGAAACTCTGCCCATTGTTTCTCGCCAGCACCCGGGATCGAACCCGGGACCACACGATCACGCGTCCAGTGTTCTGTCCGCTCAGCCACTGGATCCCCCCGCAGGATAGACTGGGAGAACAAGGAACCGCACGGAGGAGAGGATACATGGAGAGCCAAACTAATGGAGGTAGCGACAGGAAACTTTTTAAGTCAACATGTCAGGGAGCCCACTAGGATGAGAGGAAACGATGAACCAGCGAGACTCGACCTAGTCCTCACTCTAAACGACTCCGTCATAAGGGAAATCGGTTTTGAGGCCCCCAGTAGGAATGAGCAACCACGGTACACTGGTATTTGAGTATCTGGTTGAGGAAGGGTTATTGAACTCGAGGAGGGGTACTGAAAACAAAAGGCTGGCATTTCGTTAGGGAAACTATGAGGAGATAAGAAGATTCCTAACAGATATAACATAGGAAACAGCTCAGGGGAAAGACGCCCCAAGACATGATGGACTACATCACGCAGAAATGCAAGGAGGCAGCAAACAAGTTTGTCCCAGTCCAAAAGGAAGACAACGAAATAAAGATGAGAAACCCATGGTTTAATCAGAGATGTAGGCTAGCTAAGCAGCAAAGAAGATGGGCGTGGAGAAACTATAGGAATAAAAGGACACTTGAGAGCAGAGAAAGATACCAGAGTGCCAGGAATGAATATGTCAGGATGAGAAGAGAGGCAGAAAGACAATACGAAATTGATATCGTGAGCAGTGCAAAGACTCAACCTAAATTGCTGCACAGCCACATCAGGAGAAAAACAACAGTAAAGGAACAGGTAATGAAATTAAGGATAGGGGCAGAAGGATTCACTATGAACGACATGGAAGTGTGTGAGGAACTGAATAAGAAATTCCAGGAGATCTTCACCTTAGAGCAAGGAGAAGTTCCAAAGATAAGAGAGGAAATAGTTAACCAGGAACCACTGGAAGAGTTTGAGATTACCAGTGGGGAAGTAAGGAAGTGTTTACTAGAGTCGGATGTGACAAAGCCTATAGGCCCAGATGGAATCGTCCCTTGGATACTAAAGGAAGGAGCAGAGGCACTGTGCTTGCCACTCTCCAAAGAGTATAACAAATCACTGGCAACAGGGGAACTGCCAGAAATTTGGAAAGCAGCTAATGTAGTCCAGATATATAAGAAAGGGGATAGACAGGATGCACTGAACTACAGGCCAGTGTCCCTAACCTGCATACCATGCAAGCTGATGGAGAAGATTGTGCGAAGAAAGCTAGTGGAACATCTGGAGTGAAGGAACTTTGTAACACAGCATCAACATGGATTCAGGAACGACAAGTTCTGGCTCAGAGGGTTAACTGAATTCTATGTCCAGGCAACATAAATCAGGCAAGAAAGAGAGGGATAGGCAGACTGCATATTTTAGGATTGCCAGAAAGCCTTTGATACAGTACCACAGAAGAGGCTAGTGAAAAAGCTGGAGATGCAGGCTGGAGTGAAAGGGAAGGTACTCCATTGGATAAGGGAGTACCTAAACAAGAGAAGACAACGAGTCACTGTGAGGGGTGAGGTCTCAGATTGGCGAGACGTCACAAGTGGAGTCCCGCAGGGATCAGTCCTTGGACCTATATTCTTTCTGATATATGTAAATGATCTCCCAGTGGGTATAGACTCGTTTTTCTCAATGTTTGCTGATGACGCAAAAATTATGAGGAGGGTTGAAACAGAGGAGGATAGTAGGAGGCTAGAAGATGACCTGGACTGATTGAATGAATGGTCCAACATATGTCTCCTAAAAATCAACCCGAGTAAATACAAAGTAATGGAACTAGGCAGCGAAAAAAGAAGGCCACACACAGGATTCAGAATGGAAGATGAAGTACTTCATGAAACGGACAGAGAGAAAGATCTAGGGGTTGATATCACACCAAACCTGTCTCCTGAAGCCCACATAAAAAGAATTACGTCTGCGGCATATGCGAGACTGGCTAACATCAGAACAGCATTCAGGAACAAGTGTAAGGAGTCATTCAGAATCATGTATACCACATATGTAAGACCAATCCTGGAGTATGCGGCCCAAGCATGGAGCCCGTACCTTGTCAAGCACAAGACGAAGCTGGAAAAAGTTTAGAGGTGTGCCACTAGACTAGTCCCCTAGCTAAGAGGCATAAGTTACGAGAAAAGGCTGCGAGAGATGCACCTTACGACACTGGAAGACAGAAGAGTAAAGGGAGACACCTACAAAATCCTCAAGGGTATTGACAGGGGAGACAAGGATAAACTATTCCACACTGGTGGTACACGAACAAGGGGACACAGGTGGAAACTGAGTACCCAAATGAGCCACAGAGATGATAGATAGAACTTTTTCAGTGTCAGAGTAGTTAACAGGTGGAATGCATTAGGCAGTGATGTGGTGGAGGCAGACTTCGTACACAGTTTTAAATGTAGATATGATAGACCCCAGTAGGCTCAGGAATCTGTACACCAGTTGATTGACGGTTGAGAGGCTAGCCCTATAGAGCCAAATCTCAACCCCCGCAAGCAATTAGGAGAGTACAATTAGATGAGTACATACACACACACACACACACACACACACACACACACACACACACACACACACACACACACACACACACACACACACACACACACACACACACAGGTCTTTACAATAGAACATGGAGATGTTGCGGCGCGAGAAGAGGTGGCAGCAAACCAGGTGACCTTGGAAAGGTTCGAAATTACAAGAGATGAGGTCAAGAAACACCTATTGGAGCTGGATGTGAGAAAAGCTGTTGGGCCGGATGGAATCTCGCCATGGGTATTGAAAGTGTGTGCAGGAGCACTTTGCTTACCACTCTCCATAGTGTATAGTAGGTCACTGGAAACGGGGGACCTACCAGAAATATGGAAGACTGCTAATGTAGTACCAATATACAAAAAGGGTGACAGACAAGAGGCACTGAACTATAGGCCAGTGTCCTTAACTTGTATACCATGCAAGGTGATAAAGAAGATTGTGAGAAAAAACCTAGTAACACATCTGGAGAGAAGAGACTTCGTGACAACCAATCAACATGGGTTCAGGGAGGGTAAATCTTGCCTTACAGGCTTGATAGAATTCTACGATCAGGTGACAAAGATTAAACAAGAAAGAGAAGGGTGGGCGGACTGCATTTTTTTGGACTTTCGGAAAGCCTTTGACACAGTACCCCATAAAAGGTTAATGCATAAGCTGGAGAAACAGGCAGGAGTAACTGGTAGGGCGCTCCAGTGGATAAGGGAGTACCTAAATAATAGAAAGCAGAGAGTTACAGTGAGGGGTGAGACCTCAGACTGGCGTGAAGTCACCAGTGGAGTCCCACAGGGCTCTGTACTTGGACCTATCCTGTTTCTGATATACGTAAATGATCTCCCAGAGGGTATAGACTCATTCCTCTCAATGTTTGCTGTCGACGCTAAAATTATGAGAAGGATTAAGACAGAGGAGGACAGCTTGAGGCTTCAAGAAGACCTGGACAAGCTGCAGGAATGGTCGAACAAATGGCTGTTAGAGTTTAATCCAAGCAAATGTAATGTAATGAAGATAGGGGTAGGAAGCAGGAGACCAGATACAAGGTATCACTTGGGAGATGAAATACTTCAAGAGTCAGAGAGAGAGAAAGACCTGGGGGTTGATATCACACCAGACCTGTCCCCTGAAGCTCATATCAAGAGGATAACAGCAGCAGCATATGCCAGGTTGGCTAACATAAGAACGGCCTTTAGAAACTTGTGTAAGGAATCTTTCAGAACATTATATACCACATATGTCAGACCAATCCTGGAGTATGCGGCACCAGCATGGAGTCCATATCTAGTCAAGCATAAGACTAAAATGGAAAAGGTTCAAAGGTTTGCCACCAGACTAGTACCCGAGCTGAGAGGTATGAGCTACGAGGAGAGACTACGGGAAATAAACCTCACTTCGTTGGAAGACAGAAGAGTTAGGGGGGACATGATCACCACATTCAAGATCATCAAGGGAATCGACAGGGTTGATAAAGACAGGCTGTTTAACACAAGGGGCACACGCACTAGGGGACACAGGTGGAAACTGAGTGCCCAAATGAGCCACAGAGATATTAGAAAGAACTTTTTTAGTGTCAGAGTGGTTGACAAATGGAATGCATTAGGAAGTGATGTGGTGGAGGCTGACTCCATACACAGTTTCAAGTGTAGATATGATAGAGCCCAATTGGCTCAGGAACCTGTACACCTGTTGATTGACAGTTGAGAGGTGGGACCAAAGAGCCAGAGCTCAACCCCCGCAAGCACAACTAGGTGAGTACAACTAGGTGAGTATACACACACACACACACACACACACACACACACACACACACACACACACACACACACACACACACACAGAAATAAGAAAAATTCCAGGAGGAAATTCCAGGAGGTCTTCACCTTAGAGCAAGGAGAAATTCCAGAGGTAAGTGAGGGAATAGCTAACCAGGAACCACTGGAAGAGTTTGAGATTACCAGTGGGGAAGTAAGGAAGTGTTTACTAGAGTTGGACGTGAAGAAGGCTATAGGCCCAGATGGAATCTCCCCTTGGATTCTAAAGGAAGGAGCAAGAGAACTGTGCCTACCACTCTCCATAGTGTATAACATATCACTGGCAACAGGGGAACTGCCAGATATTTGCAAAGCAGCTAACGTAGTCCCGATATACAAGAAAGGGATAGACAGGAGGCACTGAACTACAGGCCAGTGTCCCTAACCTGCATACCATGCAAGCTGATGGAGAAGATTGTGCGAAAAAAACTAGTGGAGCATCTGGAGCGAAGGAACTTTGTAACACAGCATCAACATGGGTTCAGGGATGGCAGGTCCTGCCTCACAGGGTTACTTGAATTCTACGACCAGGCAACAAAAATAAGGCAAGAAAGAGAAGGGTGGGCAGACTGCTTATTTTTGGATTGTCAGAAAGCCTTTGATACAGTGCCACACAAGAGGCTAGTGCGAAAGTTGGAGATGCAGGCTGGAGTGAGAGGGAAGGTACTCCGGTGGATAGAGGAGTACCTAAGCAACAGGAGACAACGAGTCTGTGTGAGGGGTGAGGTCTCAGATTGGCGAGACGTCACAAGTGGAGTCCCGCAGGGGTCAGTCCTTGGACCTATACTGTTTCTGGTATATGTAAATGATCTCCCAGAGGGTATAGATTCGTTCCTCTCAATGTTTGCCGACGATGCAAAAATTATGAGGAGGATTGAAACAGAGGATGATAGTAGGAGGCTACAAGATGACCTGCATAGACTGAGTGAATGGTCCAACAAATGGCTGTTGAAGTTCAACCCGAGTAAATGCAAAGTAATGAAACTAGGCAGTGGAAACAGGAGGCCAGGCACAGGATACAGAATAGGAGATGAAGTACTTAATGAAACAGACAGAGAGAAAGATCTAGGAGTTGATATCACACCAAACCTGTCTCCTGAAGCCCACATAAAGAGAATAACGTCTGCGGCATATGCGAGGCTGGCTAACATCAGAACGGCGTTCAGGAACCTGTGTAAGGAATCATTCAGAATCTTGTACACAACATATGTAAGACCAATCCTGGAGTATGCTACCCCAGCATGGAGCCCGTACCTTGTCAAGCACAAGACGAAGCTGGAAAAAGTCCAAAGGTATGCTACTAGACTAGTCCCAGAACTAAGAGGCATGAGTTATGAGGAAAGGCTGCGGGAAATGCACCTTACGACACTGGAAGACAGAAGAGTAAGGGGGGACATGATCACAACCTACAAAATCCTCAGGGGAATCGACCGGGTAAAGAAGGATGAACTATTCAACACTGGTGGGACGCGAACAAGGGGACACAGGTGGAAGCTGAGTACCCAAATGAGCCACAGAGACGTTAGAAAGAACTTTTTCAGTGTCAGAGTAGTTAGTAAATGGAATGCATTAGGAAGTGATGTGGTGGAGGCTGACTCCATACACAGTTTCAAATGTAGATATGATAGAGCCCAATAGGCTCAGGAATCTGTACACCAGTTGATTGACGGTTGAGAGGCGGGACCAAAGAGCCAGAGCTCAACCCCCGCAAGCACAACTAGGTGAGTACACACACACACACACACACACACACACACACACACACACACACACACTCACAAATACTACACCCGCCCGCACACATCTTCAGTTCAGTAGTAGTTAGGAAAAGTCGAAAATTCCAGTTTGGCAGCAGTGTTTTCCGTCTGGAATCATTCCTTATCTAGACTACTCATAGCCCAGACGATAGAGCTTCGGTCTGACAAGCGTGGGGTCCACTATTCGAGTTTCCTAACCTAACCTAACCTAACCAGGTGAATGGAATTGGAAGTACACATGGTATGTGCTTTTTTTGTTTAGTATTGTTTACTTCCCCTTCCTGTTGGACTATTACTCTCAGTTCCTAATAACTTACCTATGAATCGGGGTTGGATCCAGCAAGAAGAGGCATTAAAGCTCCATATAATGTTAAATACAAAAAGAACTCGGTTACTGGGTAAGTGAGGTCGTTACAGTATACCTTTTGTAGTGATCTTGGACGTCAGGGGTTCGAATCCTGGCTTCCTAAGGGCGAACTACAGGCACTACCCAGGATGCAACCCAACAATAGTTGCCTAACTACCGGGTACCTACTTACTGCTAGGTGAACAGACATTAGTTGAAAGGAAATGTGGCCCAATTTATGTCTCTCCCGGGAATCGAATCCGGGATTCCCGATTGTGAGACAAGAACAAACCCAAGAGACGGAGATAAAAATGGTAATTCCCATATTCTCTTGCTTCAATGACCTCACAGCATCTTCACATATGTACTCTCATACTCCTTCATCATCCCATATAAGCAGTTTGGTTTGTTTTTCTCCTTTGTGTTCCATAACGTCTTGAAGGGAATGTATCTTCCAAAACAGATAAACAAAACAAGCTTGAATATAATTCTTACAGCTTACTTTATTCAAAACTCCAAGCCCGAGAAATGCTTTAATAATCTTATCTGTTTTAATATTTAGCAATAAAAACACTATAAATAAGTTGGTAGCCAGAGGGTATCTAACCGAAGGTTGTCACTGTCATCTCTCATTGCAGAGAGAATCCCAGGAAACAGTCGGAATGAACAGTCATACCCAAATGACCTTTTGCAGATTTGTGACAGATTTGCTTTAACCAGCAAACAATAGAGCCAACTAGAAAAAAAAAACACCCTACACCTTATTTTTACTGCTAACGATGAACTGATTAGGGGCATAATGATTACAAATACTTGCTACTTAGATTACAACTTAATCAAAGTTCAGACGAGATAGAGCAATAGGCCTTTGCAGCCAATTTCAAATCCAAGAGGAGGAGAACTCAGAAAATTTAATTCAGTAACAAATTGGGAATGAATTAACGAAGACCTCGCAAAAATATACTGGGAAGATCAACTAGAAAATTCAAACTTAAGGCAGCGATTCGAGAAAATGATCACAGTAGCACTAAAAATTTGTAAAAGGCATATACCATTAAGAAAAAAGATGCAAACTGGAACGAGAACGGCGATCCCTTTATAGATGAAGAAAACAAATAGCAGAACATCTCAAACGCTCCACTCTATCCCAACAACGACGAGGGATATATTGGGAAATAGAAATGATTGAGAGCTGAAAGCTGAAAGAATCATACAATCCAAGAGAGGTAAAGTGAGCAAAAGGCCATAATTTATTTACATTCGTAAGTGAAATAGCGAGGAACACTTTTCTCCTTTGCAAAAACTAGAACCAAAACTGTATCCAGCATTGGATCCTTGTGCAAGGATGATTCGAACTAAAATCAAATCATATATCAGATGTCACCCTAACCCCAATGTACTTTGAAGTAGGCATTGGTTCACTCACATTGGTGCATGCCCTTGGTGCATGCACATTGCACCAAGCTCAGACACTGGGAAGTCTATGTTCAACAAGAAGTGCAAAAGCACCATCACAAGCCCTAAACATATTTTGGTGATGGAGCCTAGATACTGGTTACATACTTAAAACAGCGGAGGTCGTGCTGCTTCTCAAAGGATGTAGTAAAGCACATGCAACAGTTATAGATCAATAGCGCTGACCTCACACATCATAAAAATCTGTAAAAGTGTGCTGAGAAGTATTATTACAAATCACATTGAATCAACCTCTTCACAACTCCGCACAACACGGTTTTAGAACAGGGGTACTTCTCCCCCTCTTAATTGCTAGATCCCTATTACATGACCTTAGGTGCCATACAAGACAAGCAAAATGCAGATGTAATATACACAGACTGCGGAAACTTTGGACAAATGTGACCAATGAGTTATTGCACACAAAATGTGTAGATGAGGAATTGCAAGTAATTATTTCCTTGTTTTATTTTTTTTATATAGGAAATAATTTTTAATTAATTAAAAAGTAATTCCACAAAACGAATTACTGGCAAAGCAGGGAGATGGATTTTCAACTCCTAAAAACCCATATAGTGTAATAGTCAATAACGGAAACTCCCGATCATCTACTGAGAAAACCTAAGTCCTCCAAGGTACCATACCAAGGTACCATACCAAGGTACCATACCAAGGTACCATACCAAGGTACCATACCAAGGTACCATACCAAGGTACCATACCAAGGTACCATACCAAGGTACCATACCAAGGTACCATACCAAGGTACCATACCAAGGTACCATACCAAGGTACCATACTTGCTCTGGTGGTTTTCTCATCCTCATATCAGACATAGACAAGGACGCAAACTACAGCACAGTATCATTATTCACAGATTACACTAGGATTATCATGCGAGTAGTCAATATAGAGAACACGAATGTGAAGATATGGGTTTTCACTAGCTACACCTTCTACTGGTGTGATGCGCACGTTCGGTTCGCCGTGCACTCGGACTAGATTTGGTAACCCAATTTTAAAACATCCCGTGTTTAGGCTCGTTGGAGAGCCTACCTCATCAGCATTCCAAATATGTTACAATGACCGTTGTAGCGCATTTGTGGAAAGAGTTAGAGCGTGTAGCCGTTTATAACGGTAAGATTGAGGGATGCAGAGTGAGAGGAAGCAGGGAGGCGTGAGCTACCAGCAGCCACCTCCACGCCGTTCCCATGGCAACCCAAGGCAACCCAAGGCAGACGTCTTGGGGACGCCACTTTTGGCGCGAACATGAGGGGCTGTGATTGGCACCTCATGTAGTCCAAGATAGGCCAATGAAGGCCGAGGTGCGCTTATCTCTGATTGGCTAGTTTGAGAAGGACCGGTGAAGCCGGCACCTTGCCCCCCGGGTCATCATGACGACATTCTGCGCTAGTCACTAAGCTTGTCATACATGGATTTAGTTTGGTCGGCCAGCCAAGTGAAACTATTGTCTCTAGTGGCTTCTAGTACATCTTCATATACTCGCAATATCGACGTGTGTCCGTAGGGAACGTTGCAGAATCTGAGAATTCATCGTATTTGCTGGTAGTCTATGAAGTGTATTAACCGGCAGTGAGAAGTGGGTAAACACTCGTGCAGGAGAAATAGACTGTAGTGCATCCCCATCTCCAGACATCAATCAGACTCCATCTGATCTGCTAGTGTCATTTAGCAGTGGAGAGATCTGGGAATATCTTGCCAGTGTTCAGGGCAGTTTTCCCATAGAAATTCGTGGAAATTTCGGTCCGAGGGAGGGACAGAAAAGCTCACAGCGTTTGCCGCCATTTTGTACAAACGCCACGCCTCGCCCTGAGGGGAGGGGGGGGGGGCGAAGCCGCCTAGTGAGGAGGGGATACGAAATGAGTCGAGCCGCCTTAGGCTTCTCCTAGACAAGTAGCGTCACCCTGGGAAGGTGGCCATCGTGTTCACTACTGCAGCAGTGTGTGTGTGTATGGTAGTATGAGTGAATGGGCCGGCCGTATAATTGAGGAAGTACCCCCTGTGTTATATTGGTGATTATATATCTAAGCCTGAATTCGAGGTCAGATGATCCGGCCAGAATTGTCCCTAAAGATTTTCACCCATATTTAACATCATTTTCAGTCAAGGAGAGAACTTGAACTGTTGCGTGCATACGTACGTGTGTGTGTGTGTGTGGACACCAGGGAACACATACAGCGTATATTAGACCTAGGACCGTAAGGGGCATCCTAGAGAGTTTTATTCTCTATATTGGGGGGATTGTTGTGTTGTTACATATCTAGGTGAATTGTGCATGTCATGCCCCATGTCCACTTGTGTTGTCTTTTGCAGGAGAGGAGATCCAAAGCCGGTCATCATCATTTTACAGTAGAGTGACTATTATGTAATGACTGAGATTTCCGGGCAGTTTATTATTGTGGTGTGATACCAGTGTGTGTTTTTATATAAGTGTTGTGTTTTCCAAGGCTGTGATAAATGTAATATATATATATATATATATATATATATATATATATATATATATATATATATATATATATATATATATATATATATATATATATATATATATATATATATATATATATATATATACATATATATATATATATATATATATATATATGTATATATATATGTATATATATATATATATATATATATATATATATATATATATATATATATATATATATATATATATATATATATATATCAGTATATTTTGGAAGCAGTCTTTCCTGTAGACATATATTATTAAATATGACCGAAAAAGTAAGATTGATAATTCTAACACGAATTTTCGCAATATTTCTTATGTTTCTTTTCACTGTCAATGGTAATTGAAAAATCAGTTCTCCAAAATTCATTTTTATTTCTAGTCTGACGCGACACTTGAATGCGTTTTAAAATAACTTATTACATTTTCAAAGACTTTAGTTTACACACACAGCTATAACCTGCAAACACTAAACAGATTTCTTACTATGCTATAATTCAAACGGCTTTTCATTTTATATACCTGCATTTGGGTGAGGTGATATTTTACAACAGTTTTGGATGAGGTGAAAACAAACTTTCAACACAAGATAGAAGACGAAATATTGGGTAATATTGGGTAAAGTTAAAGGGGAAGAATAGAAGGAAATGCAAAGGGCCTATTGGCCCATATTTCTTGATGCTTCTATATTGGTGCGGAGTCTTGAAGTGGGTAGAATATAGTTGTGCATTAATTGGCTGTTGATTACTGGTGTTGACTTCTTAATGTGTAATGCCTCGCAGATATCAAGCCGCCTGCTATCGCTGTATCTATCGATGATTTCCGTGTTTTTTGTTAAGACTTCTGCGGTGATGGTCTGGCTGTGGGAAGAGATTATATGTTCCTTAATGGAGCCCTGTTGCTTATGCATCGTTAATTGCCTGGAAAGAGATGTTGTCTTGCCTATATACTGATTTCTTTGAGGCTTACAGTCCCCAAGTGGGCATTTGAAGGCATAGACGACATTGGTCTCTTTCAAAGCGTTCTGCTTTGTGTCTTGAGAGTTTCTCATGAGTATGTTGGCAGTTTTCTTGGTTTTATAGTAAATGGTCAATTGTATCTTCTGATTTTTGTCTGTAGGGATAACGTTTCTATTAACAATATCTTTCAGGACCCTTTCCTCTGTTTTATGAGCTGTGGAAAAGAAGTTCCTGTAAAATAGTTTAATAGGGGGTACAGGTGTTGTGTTAGTTGTCTCTTCAGAGGTTGCATGGCGTTTCACCTTCCTTCTTATGATGTCTTCAACGAAACCATTGGAGAAGCCGTTGTTGACTAGGACCTGCCTTACTGTACCGAGTTCTTCACCTTACCCTACAGAGTTCTTCATTGACTTTGCTTCCATCCTGAGCTGTGGCTGAGAGCACGGTCGACATAAGCGTTAACAACACTCCTCTTGTACCTGTCTGATCAGTCACTGTTGGCATTTAGGCACATTCTTATGTTTGTTTCCTTAGTGTAGACTGCAGTGTGGAAACCTCCGCTCCTTTCCATGACTGTTACATCTAGAAAGGGCAGCTTCCCATCCTTCTCCGTCTCGTAAGTGAAACGCAACACATAATTCTGCTCAAATGCCTCCTTCAGCTCCTGCAGATGTCTGACATCAGGTACCTGTGTAAAAATGTCGTCACCATACCTGCAGTATATGGCCGGTTTCAAGTTCATGTCGACTAATACCTTTTGCTCGATGGTACCCATGTAGAAGTTCGTAAACAAGACACCTAGGGAAGAACCCATGGCGACCCCATCTACTTGCTTATACATGTGCCCATCCGGGCTCAAGAAGGGTACCTCTTTAGTACAAGCTTGGAGTAGTTTCCTTAGAATGTTTTCTGGTATGTCATGAGGAGTACAGGCTGGATCACGATACACTCTGTCCGCTATCATCCCGATTGTTTCATCTACAGGTACGTTGGTAAACAATGATTCTACGTCCAAGGAGGCTCTTATCCCTGTGGCCCGTGTTCCTAGCAGTAAGTCAACAAATTCCTTTGGCGGCTTCAGGCTGAAGGTGCAAGGGTCATAAGGAGTCAGCAAGCCGTTGAGTCACTTCACCAGTCTGTACGTAGGTGTGGGTATCTGGCTGATGATTGGCCGAAGTGGGTTTTCAGGCTTGTGTGTCTTGACATTTCCATACGCGTATCCAGGTTTATATTCCCGAATATTCTTTGGCAGGTGGAGTCCGGATTTCTTGGCGTTCACAGTTTCAATCAATTTGTTGACCTTTGCTTTCAATTCGACTATAGTGTCCTTCGTTACACTATGGAATTTAGTTTGGTCAGAGAGTATGAGGCTCATTTTCGCCAGATATTCGTCTTTTTTAAGAATGACGTATAATGGCAACTTGTCACCTCTCCTGACGACTATCTCCTTGTTCTCACGAAGGCTCTTAGCTGCCGCTTTGAGCTCGGGGGACAGTATGGTGCTTCTGTAATTGCCTCGATTCTTTCCTCCTTCTGCGATAAGTTCTGCTTGTAAGGTATCTTTGGTAGTGACCTTCTTTTGTGTCTCGAGGTCGAATATGTCGTCCAACAGGATTTCCATCTCCACTTTCCGGTTTTATCCAACAATCCACTTTGTTGATTTTCCAACAAAAAATCAGAAGATACAATTGACCATTTACTATAAAATCAAGAAAACTGCCAACATACTCATGAGAAACTCTCCAGACACAAAGCAGAACGCTTTGAAAGCGACCAATGTCGTCTATGCCTTCAAATGCCCACTTGGGGACTGTAAGTTTCAAAGAACTCAGTATATAGGCAAGACAACAACATCTCTTTCCAGGCGATTAACAATGCATAAGCAACAGGGCTCCAATAAGGAACATATAATCTCTTCCCACAACCAGACCATCACTACAGAAGTTTCAACAAAAAACACGGAAATCATCGATAGATACAGCGATAGCAGGCGGCTTGATATCTGCGAGGCACTACACATTAAGAAGTCAACACCAGTAATCAACTTCCAATTAATGCACAACTATATTCTACCCACTTCAAGACTCCTCATCAATATAGAAGCACCAAGAAATATGGGCCAATAGGCCCTTTGCCTTTACTTCTATTCTTTCCCTTTAACTTTACCCAATATTACCCAATATTTCGTGTTCTGTCTTGTGTTGAAAGTTTGTTTTCACCTCATCCAAAACTGTTGTAAAATATCACCTCACCCAAATGCAGGTATATAAAATGAAAAGCCGTTTGAATTATAGCATAGTAAGAAATCTGTTTAGTGTTTGCAGGTTATAGTTGTGTGTGTGTAAACTAAAGTCTTTGAAAATGTAATAAGTTATTACGAAACGCGTTCAAGTGTCGCGTCAGACTAGAAATAAAAATGAATTTTGGAGAACTCATTTTTCAATTACAATCGACAGTGAAAAGAAACATAAGAAATATTGCGAAAATTCGTGTTAGAATTATTAATCTTACTTTTTCGGTCATATTTAATATATATATATATATATATATATATATATATATATATATATATATATTTATATATATATATATATATATATATATATATATATATATATATATATGTGTGTGTATGTATGTGTGTGGTTTGTGTGGGGGGGGGGCTGACCTGTTTAACGTAATTTGATGGATTTGTGGTGGAGCGTGAGTAACGTCGCTGTCGGGAGTGACAGCTGACAGCTCTGAGAGTAATGTAAATTTATGGGAGTAATTATCAATCCGTTGGATCACTAATCACTTGCCCAAGTTGAAGGGAGTGTGTTATGTCATTAGTGTTCTACATTAGCGTTTAATAGGTGAGAGCTACAGGTGAGGTCAGCGGATACAATGTATGATTATAGTGTTACGAAGCCTAGTGTGTTATTACTGTGTTGCAGTAAATTGTTTGGCCGTGTTCTAATAAAGTGTTGTTAGATCATCGAGTGTGCTATTAATGTGGCTGCAGTAAATAACATTGCAACTGGGTTGCAAATTGTTGGGCAGTGTTTTAAGTGTTATTAGACCACCGTGTGTGTTATTGCTGTAGTTCAGTAAATTGTTTGGGCCGTGTTCTAATGGTTTAGACCACCGAGTGTGTTATTGCTGTAGTTCAGTAAATTGTTTGGGCCGTGTTCTAATGGTTTAGACCACCGAGTGTGTTATTGCTGTAGTTCAGTAAATTGTTTGGGCCGTGTTCTAATGTTTTAGACCACCGAGTGTGTTATTGCTGTAGTTCAGTAAATTGTTTGGGCCGTGTTCTAATGTTTTAGGCCACCGAGTGTGTTATTTACTGGTGTTCTGCAGTAACTGTCAATTACAAACGGGTTGTAATCGATATAGATCATCGAGGGTTGATTTATTGTGGCGTGGGTGAACTCGCCATTGGGACGAGTACTTGGTGTTATTATTCTGTATATTTGGTTGTCATCGAAGTCCAGTATTCAGTGAGGGTTAATTAGTCAAGGGTAATTAATGTAACGTACCCAAGGGAACACCCATTACTTATAGAAAAATTGTTCATTAGACATTTTAAGTAATGTAAGATACGTTTGGGTTAACTTTTTTCCAAGGAATAGCTGTTTTGACCTTGATTTGGCCAAATCAAGGGATTGATTTGGCCAAATCAAGGTCAAATCCCTTGATTTGAATCAAGGGATTTGGGGTAAAGCAGCCACTTCAGGCGAAGTCAGACAGTGTTGTAGGAATTCCGGGAGGGCTGAAGTCTTGCATTTAAACACTGTCTGTTGATATTATCTGTCAGTTGGACAGGTAAATAAGGGTTTACGGAAATCAAGTTAATTAACTCAGATCAGGGTTGATCGACTCACACAAAAGCTACATTGTTGCATTAACGTAACGGCTGTTATTAATATCTGTCAGTTGGACAGATAATTTGATTGACTCTTGGGAGAGTAAAGTCACTGTTAAGTAATGTAGACGTTGTGATTAGTTATCAGTCCGTGGGATAGTGATCTAGTCACCTGAGTTCATTGGGGGTATGATGGACCTCAGAGAGAATTCATTTCATTGATGCATAATTGTTGAGCCTGTGTGAAAGGTAACATATTTGTGTATAATTAATTATTGATCTTCAAAATAGTAATTAATTGCTCGAGGTAGTCAAGGGTGATTGCCATCCTCTTAGCACTTTGGGCATAGAATTGTAGTAAACTATCGAATGGGCGATAGTAACCGATAACATAACTCGTGCTTGGATTAATCAGCTGTCCGTAGTACAGGGATTAATGGGGATTACTCACTGAACGCTTGACGGGTAATGTGTTTGTGTAATTCTGAGTTACGAGTAACAATTGTACAGTTTGACTTGTCTGTGGGAGACAAGATTAAGTTAACATATGTGTTATTATTAATATTAAGGTAATCAATTAGTTATTGATTGTTGATCGTCCGAGGGACGAAGTGTTAACCTAAGAATTTACTTAAGGAGGGATGCTGGAGTTGCCAGTAATCCCATTAGTCATTGTAATGTCATATGACAGGCTACTAGTTTGATTGCATTGCAATTGCTATTGCAAGGGAGGGCTGCAAAGAGCGTAAAGTAACTGATAGGAATAGGAGGTTACAGGAGACTTGTCTCCTAATCTACCTTGTTGCTTTAGTGATTATAGACTTAGTATGGTTTGCTTGATTGATCCCTCTGTGAACACTCAGTATGTTAAAGTTAGTTTATTTATGCAGCACAACGCGATTGCAGGAAGGATCCTAGAGTCATACTCGTGGCTGGTGTCTATCTGTTGTAAAGGTGTCACAGGGAAGGATTTCGAGGAACGTCAGTGATATTTTTCGTTGTTGTTGTTGTAGTTAGTACTTTGTTGAATAAATTGTGTTGTTATGTTGAACGCTGTCTTTCGTTACACCACATACTTTATTAATTTACATTTGTTCTGCCATGTTGCCTGAAATTATTATTGTTATTCATCTGAGACTGCTTCATGAGATTTGGGCTAAATTCATAGCATCACACAACTACAAATAAGTTGTGAGAATCCGTTACCTTCTTGTTAGATTTGCTCCAGCGATTTACGAAGGTCGACGGCCTAGTGAAAAGGATTTCAAACTTTTTGAGGTCTCGGCATTTGCTCGCACCTAGTCATTTGTTCTATGGTCTCTAGAGTGGGGGAATGAGCTACACTTAGCGTGTTAGCTAAGCAAGTCCTTCCTCAGGAGGCCCATCTAGACTCAAAGTTTAAAGTTGACGGATTTAATACTAGAATAATCATGACGAAAAATCTCACAACAAACCTCGAGTCTGATGTAAATCAGGTCTTTCAATGGGCCACATTTAATAATATTATTTTTAATGAAAATAAGCTCCAGATCATGCGCTATGGAAAAACACGAAAATGAAAAACGGAAACCATATATAAAACGGAATCAAATCACACTATAGAACGAAAAAGCAATGTAAAGGATTTAATAGTAATCATGCCGGAAGACATTATCTTTAAAGAACATAAAAAGTGACTGTCACGATTGTACGAAAAATAACAGGTTGGATAAGAAGGACTTTCTATACAAGGGATACCTTATCAATGATGATACTTTTCACGATACTAGTGCTCTCTAGAGTAGGATATTATCGCACACTAACTGGTCCATTCAAAGCAAGAGAAATTGCTGACCAAGAGAATGTACAAAGATCCTTTATTGCTAGAATCCACTCTATAAGTCATCTTAATAATTAAGACCGATAAAAAGTTGTAAGTCTTTACTCTTTAGAGCGCAGCCGAAAGAGATACATAATAATCTACACATGGAAAATATTTGAGAGGCTGGTTCCAAACCAGAACACGTAGATTACATCATATATAACCAGTAGGCATGGCCAGATGTGCAAAATAACCCTACTAAAAAATCAAGGTGCAATAGGTACGCTGAAGGAGAACTCTCTACATCAACTAAACTTTTAATCCCTCTTTTACTACACTTAAGTGATATAACTGGCCGGTCTCTCACAGTGTTCAAGTGAGAACGTGACAATCACATCCAAAGAATTCCTGAACAACAAAGTTGTTATTCACACGTCAGGCTGCTTGAACAGCCTGGATGACCAAACGACCAACCGGGAGGCCTGGTCGGAAACCGGACCACGGGGCCATTGATTCCCGGAACCTCCACCAGTAGGTAACCCCTAAATAAGCACAACAACAATTGTTATTAAGAACAATCTTACATACCTGATGCATTCCCAGATCATAAAGAGAAAAGTTGAGAACAGAGAGCCAGCTAACAGGAACTGAGGCGCAGACGCTGTATGCAATTGTTATCAGCAATGCATTTCCATTTCTGAAAATATGAAGATTTTAAGATGGAAAACGATCACAATGTCACAACTCAAACTAATTGAAAACAAATTATAACTGAAACTTAGACTTCCTTTGGGTGTATTTTTGGCCATCATCAGTCTGCATGTACAAGTAAACAAGACAATTTCAAAATTTCTTCGTATAATTTATAGACGTATCATAGTTATTTTCACAACCTGAACTTTATATATAAATATATATATATATATATATATGCGAACAAGCCTGAATGGTCCCCAGGACTATATGCGAATAGTGTGAGGTGTGAGTTTTCTGGGGTGTGAGTTTTCATTCATATATATATATATATATATATATATATATATATATATATATATATATATATATATATATATATATATATATATATATATATATATATATATATATATATATGTCGTACCTAGTAGCCAGAACTCACTTCTCAGCCTACAATGCAAGGCCCGATTTGCCTAATAAGCCAAGTTTTCATGAATTAATATATTTTCAAGATTTTTTTTCTTATGAAATGATAAAGCTACCCATTTCATTATGTAAGAAGTCAATTTTATTTTATTTGAGTTAAAATTAACGTAGATATATGACCGAACCTAACCAACCCTACCTAACCTAACCTAACCTATCTTTATAGGTTAGGATAGGTTAGGTAGCCGAAAAAGTTAGGTTAGGTTAGGTTAGGTAGGTTAGGTAGTCGAAAAGCAATTAATTCATGAAAACTTTGATTATTAGGCAAATCGGGCCTTGCATAGTAGGCTGAGAAGTGAGTTCTGGCTACTAGGTACGACATATATATATATATATGTCGTACCTAGTAGCCAGAACGCACTTCTATGCCTACTATGCAAGGCCAGATTTGCCTAATAAGCCAAGTTTTTATGAATTAATTGTTTTTCGACTACCTAACCTACCTAACCTAACCTAACCTATCTTTTTCTGCTACCTAACCTAACCTAACCTAACCTATAAAGATAGGTTAGGTTAGGTTAGGTAGGGTTGGTTAGGTTCGGTCATATATCTACGTTAATTTTAACTCCAATAAAAAAAAATTGACCCCATACGTAATGAAATGTGTAGCTTTATCATTTCATAAGAAAAAAATTAGAGAAAATATATTAATTCAAGAAAACTTGGCTTATTAGGCAAATCAGGCCTTGCATAGTACGCCGAGAAGTGCGTTCTGGCTACTAGGTACGACATATATATATATATATATATGTCGTACCTAGTAGCCAGAACGCACTTATCAGCCTACTATGCAAGGCCCGAATTACCTAATAAGCCAAGTTTTCCTGAATTAATATATTTTTTCTAATTTTTTTCCTATGAAATGATAAAGCTACTCATTTCATTATGTATGAGGTAAATTTTTTTTATTGCAGTTGAAATTAACGTAGATATATGACCGAACCTAGCCAACCGTACCTAACCAAACCTAACCTATCTTTATAGGTTAGGTTAGGTTAGGTAGCCGAAAAAGTTAGGTTAGGTTAGGCTAGGTAGGTTAGGTTGTCGAAAAACAATTAATTCATGAAAACTTGGCTTATTAGGCAAATCGGGCCTTGCATAGTAGGCTGATAAGTGAGTTCTGGCTACTAGGTACGACATATATATATATATATATATATATATATGTATATATATATATATATATATATATATATATATATATATATATATATATATATATATATATATATATATATATATATATATATATGTCGTACCCAGTAGCCAGAACGCACTTCTGAGCCTACTATGCAAGGCCCGATTTGCCTAATAAGCCAAGTTTTCCTGAATTAATATATTTTCTCATTTTTTTTTCTTTCGAAATGATAAAGCTACCCATTTCATTATGTATGAGGTCAATTTTTTTTATTGGAGTTAAAATTAACGTAGATATATGACCGAACCTAACAAACCCTACCTAACCTAACCTAACCTATCTTTATAGGTTAGGTTAGGTTAGGTAGCAGAAAAAGTTAGGTTAGGTTAGGTAGGTTAGATAGTCGAAAAACAATTAATTCATGAAAACTTGGCTTATTAGGCAAATCGGGCCTTGCATAGTAGGCTGAGAAGTGCGTTCTGGCTACTAGCTACGACATATATATATATATATATATATATATATATATATATATATATATATATATATATATATATATATATATATATATATATATATATATATATATATATATGTCGTACCTAGTAGCCAGAATGCACTTCTCAGCCTACTATGCAAGGCCCAATTTGCCTAATAAGCCAAGTTTTCCTGAATTAATATATTTTCTCCAATTTTTTTCTTATGAAATGATAAAGCTATCTATTTCATTATGTATGAAGTCAATTTTTTTTCATTGGAGTTAAAATTAACGTAGATATATGACCGAACCTAACCAACCCTACCTAACCTAACCTAACCTATCTTTAAAGGTTAGGTTAGGTTAGGTAACATAAAAAGTTAGGTTAGGTTAGGTTAGGTAGGTTAGGTAGTCGAAAAACAATTAATTCATGAAAACTTGGCTTACTAGGCAAATTGGGCCTTGCATAGTAGGCTGACAAGTGTGTTCTGGCTACTAGGTACGACATATATATATATATATATATATATATATATATATATATATATATATATATATATATATATATATATATATATATATATATATATATATGCGAACAAGCCTGAATGGTCCCCAGGACATATGCAACTGAAAACTCACACCCCAGAAGTGACTCGAACCCATACTCCCAGAAGCAATGCATCTGGTATGTACAAGACGCCTTAATCCACTTGACCATCACGACCGGACATAATGAGGTGATAGCCGAGGCTATTTGAACCACCCCACCGCCGGCACTCGGATAGTACAATCTCGGCACACAAATAGCCTCGGCTATCACCTCATTATGTCCGGTCGTGATGGTCAAGTGGATTAAGGCGTCTTGTACATACCAGATGCGTTGCTTCTGGGAGTATGGGTTCGAGTCACTTCTGGGGTGTGAGTTTTCAGTTGCATATGTCCTGGGGACCATTCAGGCTTGTTCGCATTTGTGTTCCTCACGTGTTGCCCCAAAGAATGAGGTGATTTGGTAAAATGCTATGCCCAAGATAACTATCCGAGTGCCGGCGGTGGGGTGGTTCAAATAGCCTCGGCTATCACCTCATTATGTCCGGTCGTGATGGTCAAGTGGATTAAGGCGTCTTGTACATACCAGATGCGTTGCTTCTGGGAGTATGGGTTCGAGTCACTTCTGGGGTGTGAGTTTTCAGTTATATATATATATATATATATATTGACGATAATCTCTTTCAAGAGAGATTGAGCCTGCTCTTCCCTACATAAAGTTACTTACACATGCAAGAATAAGATGCTACCTTCAAGATACGTCTACAGGTAGCACAAAACGTTTTGACCAGGAGGCAAAACGTACCCTAAACCCCCACTCCACACTCCCTCCATGCCGGTTCGCCCGTCGTTAACCAGCAAACTACCATTCCAGCCTGCCTGCTTCTGATTGGTGACCCACCGTCTGCACACCTGCACCTCTGCACCTCAGCGCCCTCTACCTAAGTCAATGTCTGGGCTTGAACCAGCCATTGAAGTCAGAATATCCTTGTGCTCTCAAGCTGGGAACAACCAACTGATACACATCCTGTTTATTGGTGGAGGTTCCCAGCTAGCGCTATATTCTCAGCACCTGTTTATGTCATTTTGTCTTTATATTATTCCTAGAGTAATTTATCCCTGCTCTTAATTTTTATGACTTGTTTGTTTGCACTGTACATAGCCAAGGGATTGTCTTTGTTTTTAAATTTGCTTTCCAGTTAATTCATGTTTCATTGTTCATACTATGTGTTTTGTGTGTCTTCCCTTACTCTACCACAGACAACAGCCAAGCAGTCTCTGTTTTTTGTAAATGTGACATGCATTGACACCAGCCATTAGGAGGACTGCCGAACATCTACACTCCTACACTTTCCCGTCACATTTAATGGGGGCCTGTCCTAGGAGCCTCACTCAGGTATTAGTACTAGAACATCAATTTGTGATAAGTGTACTTGGCTTTGATACACTTGCTTTTCAATATTGTCATTACTTTTAATATTTATATGGTGCTGTGTGTATTGTGCATTCCGAGAGTAGCATATTGTGAATGTTGGATAACTTTGGATTACGTGGTGACTGGAGGCCTCAGTCATTCTCTTAATTGGTCATCCCTCCCTCCGTGTTATTACTCGTGTTTTCCACCTTTTGTCCCTAGGATATTTCTCAATCTCAGACAGATCATCATTTTGGTACCCTGGTACTTTGGTTTGTCTTCGGGTCAAAGCACCCTATCTTCTGCAATCCGACCGAAGGAGGATACAGAGGGCCATAGTTCCTCTAGCATGGACTAAGTTGCTGAGTTGGGACCTCAGCAGCAGTTCTCATCACCAGTTGACACTCGCACCCCTACACGTCGGTCAGAGATGATGATGTTTACTTAGGTAGGGAATTAGCTTTCTCTTTTCAGAGCACAAAGTTCACTAATTATGTAAGTATCATATTTCATTTAGTGGGAAACCCTTGCTTCTGTCCTATAGAGACTCGGCAAGATATGCCTACATTCTTGGACTACCTTATTCACTTTTGGAACAATTAAATGTTTCATTTGTTTTAGAAACTCAGTTTCATTTATTTAGTAGGATTTTCTTGCCCTTATTCTCTTACATTGAGTACCGAGTACAAGATTTCCTGCGATTTTGATTGACTAATAATTTACCATACTAAAATTAACTTTAATTGTTAAATATTAAATTCCACAGGATAGTTACCAGTTGCCACATCATCCTGTTACTGACACTTACCATATCACAATATATTCGTTGAACATTTATTTGCTATTTTTCACCATGTTTCATCTCCCAGCTTTCCGTAACGATCCAGCAGGTGAAATAGGGAACTTAATTCGTGCCAAGAAGACCGAATTACAAACTCTTGCACAGGAGTATCAACTAGATGTTCCCCATGGAGCCAACAAAAATGACTTGCATAATTTAATATTGGATCACCTCTTAGATGAAGGGAAGATTGACTCTGAAACTCACGAAAATTATTCTATTGCAGATAGACGTGCTCTGACAACTATGAAGTTGAAGCTCGAACTTGCCAAACTCGAGTGGGAACAAAGGAAGGAAGAGGCTGCCCTAAGGAAAGAACAACAAGAAAGAGAGGCGGCCCTAAAGAAAGAAGAGGCGGCCCTAAGGAAAGAAGAAGCGGCCATAAAGAAAGAACAACATGAACGCGAGATGGCCCTCAAAGAACGTGAGGCTGCCCTACTCCGTGAGATGAGCGAGAGCAGCTTGAAGCAAGAAAACGTGACCTGGAGATACAACGTGAGCACAGTAAACAGCTAGCTGATAGTGCGCTCGAATATCGTCGACAAGAACTCGCTTTGGAAACTACACACCACACTCAGCGTCAACAAGCTACCGCTAGTCTTCCCGTAAGTTTCAATGTCTCCCATGCAAGTAAGTTAATGACACCATTCGTTGAGACAGAGATCGTTGTATTTTTCACCACTTTTGAGACCCTAGCTAAAAAACTTAGCAGGCCTGCAGATCAATGGTCTACCCTTCTCAGAGTGCATCTCACAGGTAGAGCAGCAGTTACACTCAGTACCTTAGCGTCTGAGAATGACTACCAGACCCTGAAGCAAGCAGTTTTGGATGCCTACCTTCTCTCCGCCGAAAGCTACAGACGAAAATTCCGTGATTATCTAAAGGCAAGTACCACCACCTTTCTAGAATTTGCCAATACCAAGAAAAGATATTTCATGAAATGGCTGGAAGCAGCACATATCTCTACATTTTCAGAACTCGTCAACCTCATGCTAGTTGAGGAATTCTTGAGACGTGTTCCCCCTTCCATCCGTTTATATTTAGCAGATAAAGAAGAAACCGACTACATCAGATGTGCGAAGTCAGCTGACACCTACAGCCTTATCCACCGACTTACACCAGAACCACCTTCCAGTAAGAAGTCTTGGTATAGTTATGATAAAGTGAGTGCCGATCAAGCGAGCTCTCAATTGTATTGTAAGTACTGCAAACTCTATGGACATACCATAGATAAATGTGGGAAGGCTCAATAAGAAGGTAATAATGAAACTACTAAACCCAAACCAACTTCTCCTAAGTCCGGTAAGCCTGTGATGAATGTTGGTGTTCATGTTAATGATCTTTCTCTCTTCAGTAAACACCTGTATCCTGGAACTGTCTCCATCAACGGTACAGATTAGGAGGGACGTTTCAAATTGAAGATCTTGAGGGACACAGTGGCTCTTCAGTCCATAATATTGAAAACAGCTGTGCCTAACATCTCCTACACCTGGGAAACCGTCCTTATCACTGACCTCACTGCTACCACTCCGTATCCACTCGCCAGAGTCCACCTGGATTGTCCTTTCGTGACCGGAGAAGTCCAAGTCGCCATCAGGGAAAAGCCTTTTCCCATGCCTGGAGTGCAACTTCTCCTGGGCAACGACTTGGCAGAAGATCTGCAACCGTCCAACCTGATCATCATGGACAAACCCTAGGTGTGTACCTCTGTAATGGATAATCCCATCTTTGAGTATGTTCCAGCAGAGATCCAAGAAAGTGAAGTTTCTCCTCCGGTTTTGGTGACCACCCGTGCACAAGCTGCACGCCCGCAACCAGCTGACTCTACTGCTACCGCTGTCCCTCAAGACCCTCAGAATCTACCACCGAATCTTACTAGTTTGGAGTTCCGTAAGTTACAGAGAAGGGATCCTTCATTAACACCATTGTTCTTCCAGGCTGAGACTCAACCTGACAGTATCCCTGGGTTCTTCCTAGAGAATGAGTTGCTCTACCGCAGGTACAGACCCAGTAAGCTGAAGGAGGACGACGATTGCGCAAATGTCGAACAACTAGTGGTTCCCACCAGCCTACAGGCCCGATATTCTACACCAGGCACAAAGAGAACTTTCTCAATATGGTTAAAACAAAAACATACCACGGAATCAGACAAGACTACTACTGGCCAGGTATGGTTAAAGACGTCAAAAGTTACGTGCAACAGTGTTATACATGTCAGATGGCAGGTAAACCTAACATCTCTATTCATAAGGCACCGTTGAATCCTATCCCAGTGCCTGCGGAACCTTTCCACAGAATCATCATAGACTGTGTTGGTCCTTTACCCCGAACCAGTTCTGGCAACGCCTATATCCTAACTATCCTGTGTCCTACCACCAGATTCCCCATAGCAGTTCCAGTAAAGAACATTACGGCTGCTACTGTGGTGAAACAACTATTGAAGATCTTCACCCACTATGGATTTCCAAGAGAGGTTCAAAGTGACTGTGGCACCAACTTCACCATTGATCTCTTCAAGAAGACACTGGAGGAGTTCAACATCACACAGGTATTGTCCAGCCCCTATCATCCTGCTTCACAGGGTTCTCTTGAACGTAGTCATCAGACTATTAA
>NC_091239.1:5881467-5886467 GCF_040958095.1 Procambarus clarkii | reverse complement strand
CAAATCACCTCATTCTTTGGGGCACACGTGAGGAACACAAATGCGAACAAGCCTGAATGGTCCCCAGGACAATATGCAACTGAAAACTCACCCCCCAGAAGTGACTCGAACCCATACTCCCAGATGCCACGCAACTGGTATGTACAAGACGCCTTAATCCACTTGACCATCACGACCGGACATAATGAGGTGATAGCCGAGGCTATTTGAACCACCCCACCGCCGGCACTCGGATAGTAATCTTGGGCATAGCATTTTACCAAATCACCTCATTCTTTGGGGCACACGTGAGGAACACAAATGCGAACAAGCCTGAATGGTCCCCAGGACAATATGCAACTGAAAACTCACACCCCAGAAGTGACTCGAACCCATACTCCCAGATGCCACGCAACTGGTATGTACAAGACGCCTTAATCCACTTGACCATCACGACCGGACATAATGAGGTGATAGCCGAGGCTATTTGAACCACCCCACCGCCGGCACTCGGATAGTAATCTTGGGCATAGCATTTTACCAAATCACCTCATTCTTTGGGGCACACGTGAGGAACACAAATGCGAACAAGCCTGAATGGTCCCCAGGACAATATGCAACTGAAAACTCACACCCCAGAAGTGACTCGAACCCATACTCCCAGATGCCACGCAACTGGTATGTACAAGACGCCTTAATCCACTTGACCATCACGACCGGACATAATGAGGTGATAGCCGAGGCTATTTGAACCACCCCACCGCCGGCACTCGGATAGTAATCTTGGGCATAGCATTTTACCAAATCACCTCATTCTTTGGGGCACACGTGAGGAACACAAATGCGAACAAGCCTGAATGGTCCCCAGGACAATATGCAACTGAAAACTCACACCCCAGAAGTGACTCGAACCCATACTCCCAGATGCCACGCAACTGGTATGTACAAGACGCCTTAATCCACTTGACCATCACGACCGGACATAATGAGGTGATAGCCGAGGCTATTTGAACCACCCCACCGCCGGCACTCGGATAGTAATCTTGGGCATAGCATTTTACCAAATCACCTCATTCTTTGGGGCACACGTGAGGAACACAAATGCGAACAAGCCTGAATGGTCCCCAGGACAATATGCAACTGAAAACTCACACCCCAGAAGTGACTCGAACCCATACTCCCAGATGCCACGCAACTGGTATGTACAAGACGCCTTAATCCACTTGACCATCACGACCGGACATAATGAGGTGATAGCCGAGGCTATTTGAACCACCCCACCGCCGGCACTCGGATAGTAATCTTGGGCATAGCATTTTACCAAATCACCTCATTCTTTGGGGCACACGTGAGGAACACAAATGCGAACAAGCCTGAATGGTCCCCAGGACAATATGCAACTGAAAACTCACACCCCAGAAGTGACTCGAACCCATACTCCCAGATGCCACGCAACTGGTATGTACAAGACGCCTTAATCCACTTGACCATCACGACCGGACATAATGAGGTGATAGCCGAGGCTATTTGAACCACCCCACCGCCGGCACTCGGATAGTAATAATAACACACCGGATTCTGGGGTGTGAGTTTTCAGTTGCATATTGTCCTGGGGACCATTCAGGCTTGTTCGCATTTGTGTTCCTCACGTGTGCCCCAAAGAATGAGGTGATTTGGTAAAATGCTATGCCCAAGATTACTATCCGAGTGCCGGCGGTGGGGTGGTATATATGTCGTACCTAGTAGCCAGAACGCACTTCTCAGCCTAATATGCAAGGCCCGATTTGCCTAATAAGCCAAGTTTTCATGAACTAATGTTTTTTCGACTACCTAACCTACCTAACCTAACCT
Source organism: Procambarus clarkii (assembly GCF_040958095.1). NCBI lineage: Eukaryota > Metazoa > Arthropoda > Malacostraca > Decapoda > Cambaridae > Procambarus > Procambarus clarkii. The sequence continues at coordinate 5,884,637 of NC_091239.1, read as the reverse complement.
AACCTAACCTAACTTTTTCGGCTACCTAACCTAACCTAACCTATAAAGATAGGTTAGGTTAGGTTAGGTAGGGCTGGTTAGGTTCGGTCATATATCTACGTTAATTTTAACTCCAATAAAAAAACATTGACCTCAAACATAATGAAATGGGTAGCTTTATCATTTCATCAGAAAAAAATTATAGAAAATATATTAATTCAGGAAAACTTGGCTTACTAGGCAAATCGGGCCTTGCATAATAGGCCGAGATATGCGTTCTGGCTACTAGGTACGACATATATATATATATATATATATATATATATATATATATATATATATATATATATATATATATATATATATATATATATATATATATATATATATATATATATATATATATATATATATATACATACATACATACATATACAAATATATATATTTATGTATATAATATATATATATATATATATATATATATATATATAAATATATATATATATACATATATATATATATATATATATAATATATATATATATATGTCGTACCTAGTAGCCAGAACGTCGTACTCGGCCTGCTATGCAATGCCCGATTTGCCTAATAAGCCAAGTTTTCCTGAATTAATATATTTTCTCTAATTTTTTCCTTGTGAAATGATAAAGCTACCCATTTCATTATGTATGAGGTCAATTTTTTTTTATTGGAGTTAAAATCAACGTAGATATATGACCGAACCTAACCAACCCTACCTAACCTAACCTAACTTATCTTTATAGGTTAGGTTAGGTTAGGTAGCCGAAAAAGTTGGGTTAGGTTAGGTTAGGTAGGTTAGGTAGTCGAAAAACAATTATTTCATGAAAACTTGGCTTATTAGGCAAATCGGGCCTTGCATAGTAGGCTAAGAAGTGCGTTCTGGCTACTAGGTACGACATATATATATATATATATATATATATATATATATATATATATATATATATATATATATATTTATATTTATATATATATATATATATATATATATATATATATATATATATATATATATATATATATATTATATACATAAATATATATATTTGTATATGTATGTATGTATGTATATATATATATATATATATATATATATATATATATATATATATATATATATATATATATATATATATATATATATATATATATATATATATATATATATATATATATATATATAATGTCGTACCTAGTAGCCAGAACGCACTTCTCAGTCTACTATGCAAGGCCCGATTTGCCTAATAAGCCAAGTTTTCCAGAATTAATATATTTTCTCTAATTTTTTTCTTATGAAATGATAAAGCTACCCATTTCATTATGTATGAGGTCAATTTTTTTTTATTGGAGTTAAAATTAACTTAGATATATGACCGAACCTAACCAACCCTACCTAACCTAACCTAACCTATCTTTATAGGTTAGGTTAGGTTAGGTAGCCGAAAAAGTTAGGTTAGGTTAGGTAAGGTAGGTTAGGTAGTCGAAAAAACATTATTTCATGAAAACTTGGCTTATTAGGCAAATCGGGCCTTGCATAGTAGACTGAGAAGTGCGTTCTGGCTACTAGGTACGACATTATATATATATATATATATATATATATATATATATATATATATATATATATATATATATATGTCGTACCTAATAGCCAGAACGCACTTCTCAGCCTACTATTCAAGGCCCGATTTGCCTAATAAGCCAAGTTTTCATGAATTAATGTTTTTTCGTCTACCTAACCTACCTAACCTAACCTAACCTAGCTTTTTTTGGCTACCTAACCTAACCTTACCTATAAATATAGGTTAGGTTAGGTTAGGTAGGGTTGGTTGGGTTCGGTCATATATCTACGTTAATTTTAACTCCAATAAAAAAAAATTGACCTTATACATACAGAAAAGAGTTGCTTTATCATTTCATAAGAAAAAAATTATAGTAAATATATTAATTCAGGAAAACTTGGCTTATTAGGCAAATCGGGCCTTGAATAGTAGGCTGAAAAGTGAGTTCTGGCTACTAGGTACGACATATATATATATATATATATATATATATATATATATATATATATATATATATATATATATATATATATATATACATACATACATACATATACAAATATATATATTTATGTATATAATATATATATATATATATAACTGAAAACTCACACCCCAGAAGTGACTCGAACCCATACTCCCAGATGCCACGCAACTGGTATGTACAAGACGCCTTAATCCACTTGACCATCACGACCGGACATAATGAGGTGATAGCCGAGGCTATTTGAACCACCCCACCGCCGGCACTCGGATAGTAATCTTGGGCATAGCATTTTACCAAATCACCTCATTCTTTGGGGCACACGTGAGGAACACAAATGCGAACAAGCCTGAATGGTCCCCAGGACAATATGCAACTGAAAACTCACACCCCAGAAGTGACTCGAACCCATACTCCCAGATGCCACGCAACTGGTATGTACAAGACGCCTTAATCCACTTGACCATCACGACCGGACATAATGAGGTGATAGCCGAGGCTATTTGAACCACCCCACCGCCGGCACTCGGATAGTAATCTTGGGCATAGCATTTTACCAAATCACCTCATTCTTTGGGGCACACGTGAGGAACACAAATGCGAACAAGCCTGAATGGTCCCCAGGACAATATGCAACTGAAAACTCACACCCCAGAAGTGACTCGAACCCATACTCCCAGATGCCACGCAACTGGTATGTACAAGACGCCTTAATCCACTTGACCATCACGACCGGACATAATGAGGTGATAGCCGAGGCTATTTGAACCACCCCACCGCCGGCACTCGGATAGTAATCTTGGGCATAGCATTTTACCAAATCACCTCATTCTTTGGGGCACACGTGAGGAACACAAATGCGAACAAGCCTGAATGGTCCCCAGGACAATATGCAACTGAAAACTCACACCCCAGAAGTGACTCGAACCCATACTCCCAGATGCCACGCAACTGGTATGTACAAGACGCCTTAATCCACTTGACCATCACGACCGGACATAATGAGGTGATAGCCGAGGCTATTTGAACCACCCCACCGCCGGCACTCGGATAGTAATCTTGGGCATAGCATTTTACCAAATCACCTCATTCTTTGGGGCACA